>NC_141853.1:11806564-12109581 GCF_024713525.1 Acromyrmex echinatior | reverse complement strand
ATTAAACCTGGAGTGAAGGAACACGCAGAACACGTGATTTCACAATTGAGTAAAATGAAGACCGATTTTCTAAGTTATAAATCACGCCTTGCTGTAGTAAGAACAGAAATGAAAGCAAAACAAACACAATTACGTGAAAATATTTATAATGATGAACTAGAATATAATAAAGAAATTCCAGATTCTATTAGTGACACAATCAGTATTGCAGATTCTGTTTCAAGTCGAATGTCGCAATTGTCAATGTCTTCTAGGTACTTGTAGTATATATCATACGTTTTGTGTGTGTGTGTGTGTCCACATATAAAATAAAAAATGTTTTTCAGCAAAAGCTATCGATCAAGTAAGAACCGTAGAAAACAAGCAAGAAAACTTTTAAATTTAAAAAAAGGCAGTATGTTTGAAGATTTAGGATTAATACATGCCCTTTATCAAATTATTAGCAATGCATACAAAGATAGAGGTTTGTTTATAGAAGTAATATAAATTTGCATTATTACATTATCAAATAAAATTCGTAGAGAACCTCTTTAATTAAATTTAAAATATAATTAAAATAATTTTATTTTTCAAATATATAAAAAATAAATAATATATGCATGCTATTTATTTTTAATATATATATTTTAATTATAATAAAAACAATGTTCGCCTGCAGACGAATGGTACCAGCTGATGCAAGTGCTAATACGATTCGAATTTGATGAAAGTGCAGTAAAGATCTTAGTGGAGGAAAAGGAGTTCTTTGAATTAGTGGAAAATAGTAAACCTGAAATTTGGGACAAATCAGCTCCTACAAGTTTAGCTGATATAGTAAGTAATTAATACAAAAAATATTCCAGGGATTTCCAAATATTACATTTTACATTTTTTTTATTTATTTGTAGGAGAAAAGTGCAATTCATACACAAGCACAACTTCAAGAAATTATTGCACCCATTAAATTAATGGGTAAGTACTCACAAAATACAGTAATTTCAATTCTTAATAGATTGAGCATTCATTGACCTTTAATACTTTTTTAGAACGCTATATAATGTTTCCACCTGAGGCTGATACACCACCACGCGTGCTAAACATTTTTTAAAAACTTTTCAAAAATAAATAAATATTTTTAAAATGTTGCATTAATGTATGAATGTAAGAAAAAAGTTTTACTATTACATAATAAATATAAGAGATTAATACAATACAGATAAATTATAGTAATTTAGCCTTTTATTTACAAAGGTGTGTGTATAGAGTTAGTAATTTAATCTATATCATTATTATAATTAAATTTGCAATTAATAAGGCCTAAATAATAGCCACTTGTATTCAATCTTAAAGTAGAGTCATGTATATATTAAACATCTAAATTTGGAAACGTTAAAATTTGGATTGCTTAACAATATAAAATTTTATGTTACTTCAGGCATGCGCAAATACCTATATACTAATTATTTTATATACATATTATAGGATATAGTAATATAAAATGTAAAATCAAAGAACATTTCTTTATCACTATATTGATAAAAATTTCCTAAGTGATATATGGTATCTTCAAAAATGATTACGCCTCACTTTCGTACACAAATTGTATCCAATTTATATTCCAAAATTAACAATCGAAAGACTTAACGATAGACTCCTATACTATTTAAGATAGATATTTGAGAAAATATGGATATAAAAGTATAAGAAAAAAATGAAATATGTCTTAGAATACTCACATATTTTCATATGGTGACATCAAAAGTATCTTTGTAGGACTTATATCAAAATTAAAATATTATTATAATCAGCTAGGAATAAAAACTAAAAGCTTTATTTAATATTTCATTATAAAAGATGCGTTTTATGTTTTCCGCTATAATTAGTTTTACTACGGCAGTCCAAAATAAAGTCCATCAGTATTACCCGACTAAATTTTTACTTATAATAACAAACATTTGTATATAAAACTCTAAATACGTCTTTTTGTTTTCGTACGTGACTAAATGAGAATAGATTTTTCAATAAGAAACTTGTACATAAAATAACATACAACATTCATTACTCTGTGATAAAGCTTTACTTTATCTTCTATTTATCTTAATTTATTTTTCGATGTAATGTTCCATGAACTATAATGTCCATAGTCATATTCATCGATATGATGTTTAATGTAACAAACATCTTATTGAAAATATCTCGAAATAGTGAGTTCACAAATTCTATTGTTTTATTACAAATTTATGACTTATTGCTTTTTCCTGCAATGGAAAGCATAATTGGCGACTTAAGTTCTGGTCGAATACTAATTTTCATGTGTTTCACATGAACGTACTTCTTCCTCACAGCTTGATATTTACTGTTTTCTGCATTAGTTATTATAGCAGCTATATCGTGTACTGCAGGTAACACATCGTCCTTGGAGTAAGTACTATAGTATGCAAGAGTATCTGACCAAATAACCTTGCCTTCGTCGTCTTCATCATTACCGATAATTCTAACAAACATTATCTATTAATCGAAGACGTTAAGATACGTACAGCATAAGATGATTTAGTTACTTACAAAAATGCTAGGTATATCGCTGCTGCAGCGATGAGACTAGGTGGATAATGACACATTTCATAATAAACCAAGCTTTCCTCAAGAAAATATTTAGCCATCGTGTGATGTACAGGAAGCGCCTTAAAAATCATTTAGACTTTATAAAATTATAGTGCTAGTTATAAATAACATAAATAAAACAACAAAAATTTTCGTATATTTATATACATATCATACCTTTCCAGCTTTGCTATATCTTCGAAGAAAATGCAGCGGTAATGGTCGCCCGAACGAATAGTCCAAAGTTTTCACAATAAGCATTTCCATATTCAATATATCTATCTTTGAATATGCTTTGTCCGTGATATATACAAAATCACTTATATCTGGCGAATACATTTCTTCATACTTGCTAGCGATAAACATAGCTGTTACACCTACCAGCTGTAATTTCTTCCTATCTATAGATCGAAACAACTGAAAGAACAAAATACAAATACAATCATTTAAATGTATGCATATAATTTGTTTGTAATATTAAAAGATATTTACTTTTATTGCGACATATTATATTATTTGTCTTACTTGTAAGAAGCGATCGATAATTGCGATGGTGAGATACAATGTTTCTTGCATCAATCGAAATTGTTGATGCACTTCTACCAACCAATCTACCAATACGCATCTCATCTTAGGGGTGATTTCCTGGCCCGCTAGATATCCCTTCTTAATAGTAAATTTGATTTCTAACGTCCTTAAATATTCATGTATGTCATTAGTATAGAGAGAAACTAGAATAGGATTATTCTTGTCTTGCTCGTCAATATCTTCAAATTTTAATAAATCCGTTGAAAACGAATTCCTCTCTTCTCTCTTTTGACTAACAAGAGTAGCTGGTACATTGACTACATTGCAAGCATTATTTACATTGGAAGATGATGTTGTTTTTACAATCGGTTTTACGACTTGCACTGGTGGCTTTTCAGGTGGATTTACATTTGGCTTTACAACTTGCCGCTTCGATACTGGCACTTTCTTCTTTTGTAATAAATTAATCCTATCAATGGGCTCAACACCCCTCAACGTGTTAACCTTATTACTTATTTCTCCTAGTACGGCTCTTTTTCCTTTCGATGGTACAACAACCACCGAAGGTTTTATACTTTTGATATTCTCCTGATTTGCATGGTTCTGAAACACATGTATAAAACAAAATTTAAAAGAATATGATATTTTACTCAGACAACATTGATTTTAACAATTACATACTGTTAGTTATAATTTCCTACTCAACAATATAATATAGTTAGTTATATTATTCAGTGAGAAATTATAACAAAATTATGTTACAGTTATTTAGTGTTATGTTATAGTTACAGTTATGTTACATGTTAATATTTATTGGATAAGTTTTTGTATAAATAGAAAAAGCGATATATATTCTTATTGAAATTTTTCCTCTTGATATCATACATTAAAATATTAATAAAAATGAAGCAGTATATACATCTGGAGCAGCCTAATAAAGTTACGAGTCAATGGTGCAAATTCAAGTTACATGTAATTCTTACATTTACATAATGTTTATAAATTAAATAAAAATATTATTTATACAGCATATTTTATTCCAGGAACATTCTAGAATAAAATAAAACATCTTCAGAACATAGGATCTTTAGTGGACTTTTGGAGTCCAATAGTCCCTTTGACTGGCTAATATTTTTAGTTAATTTCTAAACAATTTATACGTCGTCGTCGACTGCTAATATGACGCTAATATTATGCCTAAACGCCTTCCATTTCATATGTAAAAATTTTATAACATTGACAAGGGAGAAACTTCCTACGTATTATTCTTCAAGATTTATTTCAACAAAAATTATTCGCTTGAGGAATTTTCGTAAGATCCAAAATTATTGGGATGAGATTAAGAGATGACTGGTATTGAAATCTCGAGGTCATAATCGGAGTGGCATTTAAGCATGCGAGGGGGCATTTAAAGATGTCAGGCGTTGGAACAACCGTTGATACCCGTCCATTATTAACAGGAGGGATTTTTCTGCGCTTGCAAATTATAATTTCGTGCTCACCGTGATAGCGGTCCGATTTCTTGTCGCCATAGTCAGTCACAATCACGCAGAAAGGCCCTTGTTTCCGTTGCAGACACAAATCACCGTCCCTTCCTTTGAGAAGTAAGTCGCTACAGGAGATCAAGTCTGCTTCAACTCTCGCAAGTAACGACTTCGTCGATTTGAATTTGTTAATGCAGGAAGCCAGCGCAGAAGAAAGTAAATGCGCGCCTGCGCAGCAAGGATTATGGCTGCACCGAGCCGCGTCTATATAAGCTTACCCTGTCCCTTCTTCATTGGTCGAATCATCTCGGAATAATAAAATTCCCTTTGATACTTTTATAGTTTGCTCGTAAAAGTCTAATAAACAGCTTGAAAGTTGTCAAAGAATAAAATGGCGGTTTTCTGCAACAAAAACGATCAAAAAATGTAGAGACGCGAGAAAGCAGACGCGTTTGAGCTACATTTTATTAGGGTATTAAACGCGCGAAAAAAAATAATAACAAAAAGAAACATAAATTGTCTTTTACTATATAAGGAGAAATTATTATTAATATTATTTTGTAATCATTTCACTTCACTTTTTATCTTCGCTTTTCGAAAGATTGTCGTATATATCTTTAGATGTGGTATATCCAAATATCTTCAATTTGTTTTATTTTTTAATCAGTTCTATTGTCATTCTACGGCCGAATAATAGTTATATTTTATACTTAAATATCGGTTTCGTATATCGATCTGTTCATCATAAAGATCAGTCGCGTGGAAATATTTTATATTTATTCAATTCGATACTTTTCTTAACATTTGTAATGCCAATAACGACTTGTCCAGAATCAATCAAATACTGTATATTCTGGTTGCGTTCAGTTTTCTGGTGTTTACACGCTGTGAGCTTCATTGTATCCTTTATAGAAGGAAGATAGAATGAAGCTTACACAGCGTGTGAGCATGCAACGAATAATCCATGGTCGAAATATACAGAAATTGTTTACTATATACATATAATAATATTATAAATAAATTACATTAATTATAGTATACAATATTATTATTTACAAAGCGAGACAGCGTCTCGACTCGCATAGCTGTCACTCTCACATCCTTATAACTTATCAGCTTGTTTACGAACAGCTGATCGTAAGTCACGATTCGTATTGATCTGATGCTTTCTGAAATTTTCGAAGCTCGTGTATATACATGGTTCAGCAGTGATTATTTATCTTCTTTTTACATTAAACATATGGAATAAAATACATGGAATTAATATATAGTGATTAATCACTTGACGGCGTGTAATTTTTCGTAATAAATGAGCTGATATCTTTGATACTCGTTTGACAAGTGTCAAAAAAAGGGATCATCCGCAAAATGTCTATCAATATAGACATAAAATTGAAACGTGCGAGTAAAATATATCACGAAGGGGTTGGTTTTTTTATTTCAGTTTTTTATTCTCTTAAATTGTGGATATTTGAAATGAAAATTGAGGTTATATATTGCAGGAGGTAGTTGCTGGCCTGATACAGTTAAAAACTAATTCAGACGTGAAGCACGATGGTATATTTCTCACCATGGAAGGTTCAGTGAATTTGCAGCTTAGCTCCAAGAACGTCGGCATTTTCGAAGCATTTTATAATTCCGTTAAAGTAAATACTTTAATGTATATTTAATGTATATATAAATATACTTTTTAATGTATATATAAATATGGATACAAGAGAACTGTTGAATTACTTATTTTTTAAATTTAATTTTTGTTTTTCTCTTAATATAAATATAGCAGAGACTACCTTTTTATTGAATAAATCATAATTATTTTCAGCCGATACAATTAGTACAATATACATTAGATGTTGCTCCATCTGGAAAGATTCCCAATGGTAAGACGGAAATACCATTCGAATTGCCATTAAAGCCAAGAGGAAACAAATCTCTTTACGAAACGTATCATGGTGTTTTCGTGAATATACAATATCTGATACGCTGTGACATAAAAAGAAATTTCCTCGCAAAAGATGTCAGCAAGTCATTGGAGTTTATAGTCGAGGATAAAGCAAGTGCTAAAGTGGAGAAGGATCATAGTAAGATTGTGTTTTTCAAAATAATGCCAGAGTCTCTGCAAAATACTCGGGACAGGCCTAATGTACCAAGATTTTGCATTTCGGGAAGATTAGACTCTTTGTATTGCAAACTCTCTGAACCCTTGACAGGAGAAGTATGTGACTTTTTTCCATTTATTAATATCAGAATATTGCATTTTTATCTATTATTTGTACATACAGGTAGTAATCGAACAGTGCGAGGCTGTTATAAAGTCTATAGAATTACAATTAGTAAGGGTGGAAACTTGTGGATGCGCGGAAGGATACTCTAGAGATGGTAAAAAAATAATTATGCGGCGAATCCATGTAAAAATGGATACAATAAATGGATTGCAATAACTGTGATAACAGATCAAGATTAACAAGATTGTATTTTTGCAGCGACGGAGATACAAAATATACAAATCGGGGAGGGCAATACTTGCACAAATCTTGCTATTCCAATCTACATGATATTTCCAAGATTATTTACATGCCCCACTTTAAGCACAAGCAACTTTAAAGTTGGTAAGAATATTATTGCAAGTTATGCATTAAAACAAAATGTGAATTTACAGAATTATAATTTAATATTTTTCCAGAATTTGAAGTAAACCTTATAGTTGTGTTTGAAGATGATTATTTGGTCACTGAGAACTTTCCTATCATACTCTCACGATACTAAAATTTATGGAAATAAAAACATTTTGTATAAAACAGTATGTTCGTATATATATATATATATATATATAATATATATATACATCTTTAGCATAAAAAATATTTATTTACTTATCACATGTATATTTAAAAAATGTATATAAAAGATGATATTTTTCAACATACGAATTGGTAGATGAGTTCAATATAATCGAAGACTTGACAAGTAAAAAGGCTGTAAATGCCAAAAATGCAAATCACAGAAATGCTATTAAAAGATATTTGCTTTTATATCATTTTAAAGCATTTGCAGTTTTTTACTATTAATCTTGGCACATACAGACTAATTTTATAAAAATGTGGCATTTGTAACCTTTTTTCTTTCATATCAAGACTTCAACTTATAGCAATCAAGTTGTATAAATTTATATTCTTATCCTTCTTTTATTCGAATCCTGCTTTCTGAATAAATAACCTATAGTATTTTTCTACTTGTTTGTTCTGTGTTAGTCCAACTGAGGCTAACAGCACAACGTAGCCGAGCACAAATGTCAGTAATTTGTGTTGCTTGAACCATGCCAGCAATCCCGTACTATCAGTAGTACTAAAGTAGTAAGATTTTTATAATAATAATTGTGACAACGTAAAACTTAATTAATGCTTATATTATGTCTAACTTACCTAGTTGTATGGAGATCTTGAGTATAAACGAGCAAATAGCGTATCCTCACTAAGTCGCTATTTGTCACTACAAAGTACTTCTCTGGTATTCTTCCACTAACTGAATCACTCAATGTATTTTGTGCGTTATCTCCTGAAACATAAAACTATTGCAGAAATTTTCTTTTTAAACTTTGATATACTATAAACTATTATCAATTACATTATGCGCTTACTTGAATCTCCTCTCTTTATATCAGGATGATTAATAAGCTCACAGAGAGCTATACAGCTTATCTCGCTTCCAAGAAGACTACCTCCCCAGCCATAACCCACAGGACTGTACGGTAAGCTTACTCCTAATTCGCTTGAAAAATATATTCCTTTGCCAAACTGTGATCTCTGAAATAATAAAATTAAGTTTATGCTAATTTTGTATAACTTTATGGCAATAAGAAAGTTTAATTTTTTGTAATTTTAGCAGTACAAAAAAAATATAAAATGACAGAAAAATAATTCTAGTTTAATTTAATATAAATTTACTGCACTTTGCACATGTTTTGTTGTAAACCATAGTGTACGATGGAATGGAAGTTTTCCAAACGGCTGCCGTGATACGCATAAAATGTCGAGTGACCTTTAGCATTTGACTTCCATTTCTCTTCTGACGTAGATTGTTTCGCACTTGCCATTTGAAATATAAGATTTGGTGCTGCAACCGGTACTTCCAATGGCACTTTCCTCAGTATGGAATTGTACTGTAATATAAATATTCATCTAAAATTTTATACCATACTGTGATGTATCCTTTGGATTTTTAAAATCTCGGAAATTATGATATGTATACTTACGTATTCTTTCTGTACACTTTTAATGTATGGATCTCTTAATCGCAGCAGTACCCAATACAATAACTCTATTATTTCGCCGTAATTTTGGTAGACATCTGTCTCACCGAGTTCTTTGCATATCACGAGCAAAGGAGGGACTGATTCTATGACTCTCCTCTGTAGAGAAAAGGATATATCAGATAAATATTATATACTATTCTAGAAATATTAAGGATAATACCAATGCTTCGATATCTTTGCACTCGTTCTTGATGTACATAGGCGGAAACGGTTTTAAACAACTATCATAACGGTAAGTGTTGGATGCTGCCACAAAAAGGGACCATTTTAAATCGGCAGCTCTTGGATCTTTCTCCAATAATTGTTTCAGTGTCGTTATCTTTCTTTCCACGTCTTCCTCAGTTATACCGCGGTCTATCCGAGATGTATGTAATACATCTAAACCTGCCTTGGCTGCAGTTTTTTCTTCTGGAATCTCATATTGTCCATTCTGTCTTGCTCTGATACCTTTAGGTATCTCATAATTCTGATCAGAGTATGCCATTGTTTTATTTAACTTTTATACCTGTACAAAAATATTAATATATTGTCATTTACATAGGAATAAAATATAAAATTTCATATTATTGATGTATATTAATATGTATATTGAATAATTCAAAAATGATACAATTTTTACGCTGCTGCATATGTAAGCATAAAAAAATTACAGCTTAAAAAAAATTATATTATCAAAAGTATAGTATTATTAAGTCTGTTTTTTAATTCTGTTTAAAATTATACTATATAGAACTTTCTTCCTCACTTTCGCCAGATATTAAATATATAATATGTATCTTTCATTTTAAATTCCAAAAAATATACATTAGTTTGACTATAGAAAAAAACTTATTGCACTTATTAAGTTATAGTTTTGGTATGAAATACAATTAAAACACATTACATTATCTTCAGAAAATACATGCGTAGTGACATAATGATATACAACTTTTGATATATAATTTTTTAAGTAATTTGTAGTTTTATGTATTTGTATTGTTATGTAGTTTTATACAGAACATGAGAAACTTTACTCTATTCGACATTTTTTGCAATTCATTCTGTACACTATTAACTACAACTTAAAAAGTTTAGTATCAAATACAGAAGAAATACATTATACTATCTTCAGATAATAAGTGCATAATGACATAATGCATAAACATTATCATTCACTAACAATTCCAAATTTCCGGGGCACTTACAAAAATGTAAAAAAAAAACTCATTTCGAAACAAAGTGTAAACTCGAATCCAAGATAAACATACACGTGTCAGTAAAAGTTATTTATCATATATTAACGCACGTTGACGCACGTTATTTTTATCTTTTCAATAGTTTCAAATCGTCCTCGCTAACATATTTGGATATTCATTTTAACAATGGCGAATGGCTAAATTATCGTGAAATTCACGATATTGCAAAAATAATGAGGGTATACATGACACTCAGTTGCAGACTGAAACAACTGTGTTGATAACTTAAGAATTTTTTAGGGACATTTAATTTCTTGCATGCAGGAATATCTAGTGATATTACTAAAAGACGCACATAGATGACGCGATACATGTTTTTTTTTTTTAAATTATATCAGATTATATGTTCACGTTGAATATATGAGAGAAACTAAGCCTTTATATTTTTTTTATAATAAAAAAATATATAATTTACGTGATAAAATTTATTAACACCGATAATTTAATAATTATCATATATAATTACGAAACCTGATGAACTTTTATGATATCGTCTAAATGAAGCCTAAGGTAAGGGTAAAAAGAATGAAGAAAAATTTTACAGTAACATTATAATGTTAATAACACAAGTTTTATAACTTAACTAATATTTTACTAAAAATATTTTGTAAAACATTTTGCGAACAATCCGTAACTTTATAAAAATTCAAATTTATAGATCATTTATACATCATCTAAGTTATAATATTTTGGATTAAGAAATAAAAATTCTTGGTAATCCTAAATTTTTAATCACTACTTGTTAAAAATTTCGCTCTTTTCTCTTCGATAAATTTATTAAAGATAGTGCCGTGTGACATTATAAAATGATCTGTCATAAAAGATTATCTGCCTCTGCGATACTCACAATGTCTAGCATTCATCTTCCGAGACTTGATTTGCAATTTTATCACGCGCTAGAAACGATCAGTATTTAACGAGTCACGCGCTGCACGTGGGGTTTCTTTAATGTGGGTTTGCTATTTCGTTTCACAAGAAATTTACCTCACAAGGAAACTGCGAACATGTTCCTAATGTTTTTTTTCGCGACCTGTGCCATGTACATTCGCCTTCCATTTGTTTTATCATCTTCGTTTGTTCCCTGTGGCGCATTTCTCTACGCGCGAACGACAAAATACATACAGCGAAAAAAATACAGCGAAAGGAGAAAAAGAAAAGCTAAATTAGACATACATATTTGTACATATATTTATACATATATTTGTCTACACAGAATCGTTAATATTTCAACATTCATTTAGGATGATCGCACACAAAAAGTTTTAAGCAATGAAGGCACATTAGCAATATGCAAATCAAAATTTTGGATTACGTTCTCTATTATGATTAACCGTTCATTAATTACATTTTATTACTTTATAATTTTTTATTTTTTTATATCATGACCTATAGCCGCTTATTAAGGCATATATGGAAAACATATATGTATATAATATATTGGGGAAGGGAGGGGGGGGGGGGGATTTATTACAGTTCTTAAAAAAATTACAAAAGTAAGCAAATTCACTAAGTATTGACCGTGTTGATCGAAGTTATAAATATTCGAGTATATTCGCTCACTTTTGTAATTTCCACCTCAAGAATTATAATAAGTTCTCGGTATGCGCATAAATTCATGTGTTAAAATATTAATGACTTCGCTTGTATACGAAATTGCAAAATTATACTCAGTGCTGTCGAAAATTTGTAATTTGGTTTGATATCGACGTTCGTGCACATTAGAAAATTATTTGGAAATTTAGAAAAATAAGCGTGAACACCGATTATATATTTTTATCTCCATTAAGAAAAAAGAATGCAGTGTGCGTGGACATCGATGGCCAACGCTGACAATTAATAAATTTTAGACAGTACTGGTATTGTCAACTATCAGTTTCGTTCTTTATTTTCTGAAAGGTAATAATTTAAGCATAAACACTGACATTTCAAGCCAAGATAGCAATCATGTAACTTTTTCCTTAAGGCGGAAATATATAAAAACGTGAATATTTGTATCACTGAAATTTTTCATTTTTCCCATTTCCGTCTTAGAAAAAAGATCACATGAAATCTGTGCGTGTTGTTTGTACTTTTTGCACTTAGCATCTTCGCTTTCTCTCGCTTCAATATACGAATATATATTTATCTCCTTTTAAATGCAAACAATTTTTGGAGATTTTATGCAATATGAACTATTATTGTTAAATTCCAAATCTTTACATATCGCATCAATTTGAAAGGCATAATCTCTCTTTTTACTGTACGTTTTACTTTGACCATTGTCTCATCATTTGACTGTTTCGATATTGAAAAATTACCAAGAGGAGAGATTATAGTCTGTTCATTTCTGTGTGTTGACCATCAACACCATCTAGTGACAAAAAACCGCGGATACTTTTTAGATGACCCAATATTTGTTGAATATTATACTGAAGAGGATCCAAATCAAGGATCGAAACGTCTGTACACCTTTTACTTAATATATTGGATACACCAAGAAGTTCAATTGTTGATTTGGCTTTTTTACGCATGCATCAAGAACTGCAAAGGCTTGCACATACATTTTATATTTCATTGATTTATTCATTGGAGTCATATTTATTTTGTATTTAATATTATAATTTAATTTATAAATCGAATTTGAAAGTCAAAAATGAAAGAATTTTGCGATATTAAAAATTATACTCGAGAAATTCAGCGTTTTTTTTTTTTCGAAACTAAAAGTACACGGTAGAAATAACATTGCGATGAGATATCCTTAAGGTCTCTCTCTTGTGCGAGATCGTACGTTATGCAGGCAAGCTGTATCACGTACGATGATTTTCGCGTGTGATATCGAGGATTATGCATATAAATGTCGCGGTACGTCGAGGTTTCGTGTGAATATGCGTTTATTACTGGTTAGCACGAGAGACACGAGAGGCAGTTTAGCGCCCGTCTCGTGCGAATGACGTCGACGAAATAGCACACCTCCTCCCTCGTTTAGAAAATCTCAACGAGTTCTTAAAGAAATTCCGTCGCGCGTCGATAAAAAACGCTAATCAAACGAACACGCGTATAAAAGTATTTGAAATAAAAAAGAAGGTAATTGATTTCAAGTCAAAATGTGATGTAGTGCATGTGATATCATTATGTGATAACACTTATGCCTCATGAATTTAGGCTTGCATTGTCCTCACAGAAATTTAATACCAAAAGGTAATAATTAATTACTTACTTTAAATGAATATTAAAAACATTGAGATGTCAATGTGTTGATATACCAATGATTTCTGTGCATATAAAATTAAATTGCATTATTCTATGCATTTAAAAAGACCAGACGTATGATATCACGTATCTTAAGAATATTTTTTAAAAAGATGTCTAAAGATATTTTTAAAATGTTTTATTTATGTCTCCATCTTAGATTTTTTGTTGTCTGGGTAATAATTGAGATGATTGCATACCGAGAAAAAAAACTGAAATATTTAAAAGCAAAGTTATATATATTTATTGGTTACGACAAATTTGACTTTGTGATAACAGAATATTTATGTTTTAATATTTCTGTGAAATATATTTCTTTTTTTTTTATTAATTGTAAACAAAAAGAGAAAATAAAGCAAAAGAATAAAAAATGAAATAGACGGTTTATTTACTAGAAATAAAATATAAAATTTGTCTTTGTATTCAAAATAGGGATTTATATATTTCAAAATAAGGATTTATATAATGAAATGTATGCCACAACTAAATTTTTAAATATCTTTTTCTCAATATCTAATATTGTCAAGGAGACCTTTTTATCCTTGTTGCTCTCCTAATAATATTTGTGCACTTTAGCGATATGAAGCTAATTTTCACTGTGCGACTTTTCACTGATAAATGTTGAACAAGAAATGGATTGTTACATTTCGTCAATTCTGGATCACGAATTTAGTTGTAGAAACTATTTATCACATTCTTAAAATACTGGCTTTTTTTCAAGGGTATAATGACTTCATAAATATATTGCCGCTGTATTTAATTACATAAGATCGTGATATGTTAATGGCACACTTTGTCCTCCATTACAAGCGGAAGGGTTACATTCGCCACGGAGAATACTTTGAAATAATCACAGTCGCAAGGATATCGACTTAATCTTTCTGTTCGAGCACGAAAGCGATTAATCCACGATATAATGCATATTAAGTGCATTCTAAGTTTAAACGACACTTTAATTTTAGCGTGTAATAATTCTATACTACGCACTTACGTTAAACTTATCGTTCTTGTTTTATTCGTGCACTCGAAATAATAACACATAAATTATAATAGTTTCAAAATCACAGTCATTTTACAAAGATCTCGATAATTTCATTAAACCTCAATTCATGTTCTTTAAAAAAAAATTTATTTTATTTTTTAACACCTTGATTTTGCTGCGGTATTTAAAATATTATTTAGCTAGATACAGATCTGAAAATAATTTTGTTGCATTATCAAAATAGTCGTATAACGTTCAAACTAGATGCTAGAATGTTAAAACTTTTTGCAATATTGCTCATTATGCCTAATAATTCTATATGATTATTTTTATAGTCCAACAAAATTATTTTCAATTCTAGTTAAATTTTTAGATGCTTTAAGAAAAATTATTCTTTCTGCGCAGATATTCAGTTAACTTAAAAGATTAGTTATATATTTTTTAGCAGTATATGAAATTATTTTCTACCGTTATCGAACTTCTCATAGAAGCCCAGAATCATTTATAGATAAGGTTTGTCATTAAAAAAGCAATAGCATTTGGCCGAAAGGAAGATTAGATTATAAATTAAAAAATTTTGCTGGAAGTAATTCCGGTTGTCGAATCAATAGATCGTCGATTAATTAAATGAAAGTTTAATTAAAGTTCAGTAGAGATCGACGGGAAGTAGATTTTAATAAATTTCAAAGGATCGGGCAAGATCGCGGATCGACTTCGTGGACGATCGCGACTATCATGCTTGTGCGCATTGGTGCGCGTTGGTGCGCATTCTGCGCATTGTGCGCGCTTGATCACGCTGTCGCGCGCAATGAAAACCCGACCTGCGCGACCGTGGGATTTTCGCAGCGCGAACATCGCGATTGGCCGGCCTGCGGCTCAATGTCACGCGGCTTCAAGGTAAACTATCGGTGACGTCAGTGTACGTCACTTAACAAGTGGGAGTGGATGGATAGATGTCGGCAGCCGCGGTGGTTCTCGCGAATCGCGCTCGGTATTTGTGGAAGCCCGTGCCGCCGCCGCGACGCGATAATGCCGCGCGTTTCTTAGCGATATGTAGTGCTGTGTGCGGTAGCAGCAGTGGCGTCGACCGACTCGTCGCACGTGTTTCACTGTGCATGGAAAATCACCGAAATACGTTCGCGCATGCTCGATCGCCGATGACGTCACGAAAATTGTGCTTTTGATCAAGCAACCACTCTTCGGTGTGTATCTTTTTCTCTCCCTACTTCACTCTCCGCCTCTTTCCCTCCGTTTTTCTCTATCTTCATCTCTCTTCCCCTCCCCTGCATTTTCCCTGTCGTTCGTTACATTCTTTTTCTCCCTCTATCTTTCTCTCTCTTCGTCTCGTCCCCCTTCCCATCTCCCTCTTTTTCCCTTTTTTTTTTATTGGACGCACAATAATGTTACTGTGCAAAATCAAATAATCGCCGGGTCACACGCACACGACGGGGGAAAATCGTGGGAAAGCGATTGGACCGGCCGCGCCGACGGAAAACCGTGAGTATCAATTTGTCTTCCTTCGCCTGTTTACCTTTCAAAAGTCATCCGTCACAGAGTAGTAGCCGTAGCCTGTCGGACATGGCCTTCGCTTAGCGCGCACACCCGCGCGCGAGCGCGCGCATCTACACATACACACACGCGCGCGCGCGCGCGCGCACCCACGCATACACGTTCCCGCGTGCATGCGCGAGCGCGCAGCAGCCGCATGCACGCACACGCATGAACGCACCTACGTCACGTCTCGGTCTCGGATTTCGATGGACCGCGAAACGGAGCACCATGAGAGAAGAAGAAAGAGAGAGAGCGCGCACGCGAGAGAGAGAGAGAACGAAAAAGAATCTTTCGAAAGTGTTTCGCGCGACAAGATGCGCCGGGATGCGTCGCGAGGCGATGTCGTCGCGAGATTTATTGATCCTCTTTGCAATGACACCGGATCGATGGTGGGCGAGAGATGACGGCAATTGTTGCAAGATTGCCGTCGCCAGAAACCGGTAGATCCACGTTTTACATGGCGTGGCCGTGGAAGGGGAAGGGCGACGGCGGAGAGGATTCCAGCAACGCCGGTAAATCCCGAATCCCGAGGGAAAAACTGAAATTGACGTTGTCGTGCAACTGCGCTTGGGACCGGTGCGGTGGGGCGATGGATGGGGGAGACGAAGACAGTATCGGCAGGCAATCCGGATGCCTCGCGGATGTCAGGGGAATCCCGGGATTCGAGCCAGCTGATGCTCTTCAATATGGAACTCGGACGCCGACTACGAGAAAGAAAGGAAAAGGAGGGAGAGAGAGAGAGAGAGAGAGAGAGAGAGACAGAGAGAGAGAGACAGAGAGAGAGAGAGAGAGATATCTCCTTCGCTCTCGAACGAAATGTGCCGGTCGGAAAAGATGTCTCGTCAAACGCGCTGACAAAATTTCGATGGAGGAACCACGCCTTAGAGATATTCGTCGACGTCGACATTTAGTCGCTTCGACCGAGACATTACGATTGTATTATTATTGTTTATTACCTCGTTGTCGTACGAAATGATTTATTGTCGACTGATTATTATCATCGGCCGATTCTTCTATACGATTTGCGTCTTTTATTTTTACGCTATAATTGTACGACGTATTTAATCGTAAAGTTTATTAATAACATATGTGTGGGAACGTGTAATGTGTATTGGTTGCGCGCGTGTGCGTAATTTCTCATAATAATTTATTCTTTTAGTTTGCAAAGTAACGATATTGAATGAATCTATGGTATTTTTTATTTCTTTTAATCCGACAGAAAATAACAGTTGCGTACAAGTAGATACAAGTGCGCATAAATGCTAGCCATGTGAATTAATTTTACGCATGTTTCTCCTTTTGTTTTTGTATTCATGGCAGACATGTCTCTCTGCGAATAATGTACCACCGCGACGTCGAATTCCGACTTTACGCCGTCGCGAAATAATTAAATCATACATCGACTATTGATTCGCGGTGATTGAAAAGAATGCATAAAATGTTTACTGAGCGTATCTCGGTTCTCAGTCGCGTTTGCAAAGGCGCATTTAGTGGAGCACGGAGACAAACGTATTTTTTATTCTATTTTTTTTTTTCGACAATGAAATTACATTGTAAATTTGCCTGTATTTTAAGCTGATAAAGACGACGTGGCCTCCCTGATATCGAACCCCCATCCTGGTATCGTATAGTTGTGTTAAATATTATAAAACACAAGAAAAAATTTGTCTTACAACACTCCGTTTTGTACCGCCATCTGCACTGAGCTGGATCTCGTTTTCGCAAAATCGCAACCGGTAATACAGAAATCTATGTGCGAATCGCAACTGCACTTGTCTCTGATGTTGTGTCGATTTAATGCGTTTGTGATATGAAACGCGTGAAAATAGGATTTAGATCATATGAAAAAAATATTACAAACTCGCTAAACTCTATAACGTGTATTAACTTTAGAAGTAAATTAGACAAAATTAAATATTTATTTATTATATATATAAATACAGAGAGTCCCAGATTTTTTGTACAAACTTTAATATAGTATATTCTATGAGCAAAAATAAAAAAAAGTTATATAAATTGTATATATTGATCCTAAATGCTTTATTAAAAAGTTATAACAAAAATATCAAGCTTATTTTGATATGGACGACACTTTAAAATGTAAACCTAAAATTGTTTCTTACACTTTATATTGTTGTATGCAACTTAATATTCGTTGTAATCATTGTTTAGTATACGAAAAATATATCGTATATAGCAAAATATTCGATTCAATATGTAGGTATGTTAGAAACAGAAGAGTATCTTTTATTATTTTATTATTGTTTGTTTATTTTTCAAATGTATGTTGTGTAAGTAAACGTGCACAGCTGCACGTTTTATAAAAAATGAAAGAGATAGAAAAAAACAATGATTCATGAATGAAGCATTTGTATTCAGATTTGCGTTTTTTATATAAGTTTTAACCTTGCATTTTTTGGATTAATTAAAAAAATATGTAATTGAATCGAAAAATTAATGTTAAAAATTGATTGTTTATATGTATATAATTATTCGTTGTAATATATTGAATATTGTATGAAGCAATTTACAAAAAGATCAAGTAAATTGACTGAATTTGTTGAGTAAATGGGACAACATAACAATTTTTCGATAACAGAGTTAATTATCAATTTTATGATATTTTATGCATTATTTAATTATCTATTATTGTAACTGTTAATACATTGTCCCATATTCCTAAAAGTCTTGATTATCTAATTTAACATCAAATGTTATAAAATCGCATGATTTCTTTACATAACGTTGACGTGGGAAAATATAGTTAAGAAATGATAATATGAATAAGTAATGATAAACGGCAAAGCAAAATAATCTTAAAGAGACGCTAAAATCTATTTTTAAAAATCTCAAAGCAACGTTCCTCAATATTTCCAAAATCTCCGGGCTGTTGTGCTTCTCGTAAATAAATCCTAAAATAATAGGTATAGTAAGCTTAAGAAATTGACATCAACAATTACAGTCGATTATTTTTTTCACATTCAACTGTGGCTGATCAATTTCATAAGACTTAAGGTTTACTACACTTATTGTTTCAAATTAACAGACGAATATGTAATTAGAATTCGATTTTTTTCATTTTTTTTTCAACCTCAGATTCATTGTCGTGATTTATTATTATTAGGACATCTTATACAGTTGTATCCATCAAATTATACACGAAATTATACACGTCCTCGATTTTATCACAAAATTATAGATCTGAGATAGCCTTCGAATTTGCATTAATCGCTCTAAATTTTTGTAACTTTTTTATGCGTGTATTCGATTTCAGAAAAAAAAAATCTCTTATCTCTCCATCTCTTGCCATCAATCTTCAACGAAATATTAGTCGAAAGGTGAGAATCGTGGTTATTGTGTCATTTGTTGAATATTATTTAATATTTCATGAAGAATTTCGGTGAAAGGAGAGTTTCTCATCGCATTTTTCCTTTGTTCAATGTTTTCGTCAGAAGATGCAGAAAAGACAGTGGCGTGCAAGACACGCGTTCACTTTTTATGCGCGTTTCGGTAATCTTATCAGATGCCGGTTTATCGCGAACATCTCAGCCAACCGTGGCTCAAGAAGGGGAGGAGGGGGGAAGGGTAAACCTAGACCTACACAACGTATACAATAATACGTGCCACGCGACAATACGCGGCTTTCGGTATGACCTCACGCAGCAACAAAGCGCGGCACAATGTGGGTCCCCGAGGCTATGGAAATCCACCGAGCGAACATGTGATGACCTAAACGTTGACTCGTTCTATTCTACTCGCGCGAGTGGCAAACCGACTTGCTTACGATTATTCGACGGTTCGTCATCTTGAAGGTGCACGCACGTGCTGAAATATATATTGATCGTTGGGTAATTCAAGATGTACCTTTTTGATTTCGATCGTAAATCGTTTCGTTCACGTAGGACTACAAGTTGCGAGGGAAAGCGATAGAATCTCTTTTATCGAGATTAAATATTTCGTCGATCCGTACGCATAAAGACGAAGTAAATGCGTCTGATAGAGGCAAAAGCACTCGCAAAAATTATCTTGATCCGCTTTGTACTGTGGAATATTTCTCTTGGAAACGAATGTATTGATAATTTAATCTTAAAAGAATTTTTTATTGCGCGTGTATATGAATTTATAGATTTTTGCGGATTGTTACTCGTACATGCAAATGCTCTGATTTCAAGTCTAAGCAAATATTTTATAATATTTTCATTTATATCGCTTGGAAGCACACTTGCTCTATTTTGCCAATATAATTCATTTATCGATGAGATTTGCAGCTTGCATTATATTTATGCATTATATGTATCATTTGGTATATTTTCGGATATAATACGAACTCATTGAGTATAATACTGTTTAATCAGTAAAAGTAATAATCGGTAATTAAATTCTTCATCTCCAATATATGAAAAAAGTGTATTAAAAAATTTAATTACGATTCTATTTATTAGCTTGAATAGTTAACTGTTATTTTGATTCAATTGGACCTTAAAAATAAAATTGAGAAAGATTAGATAAAAAAGTTGATTGATTAAATTAGAATTATTTTCCGCAAGATTAATTCGTAACCTCGAAGAGGAAAGGAAGAGATTTCACGTAATCTTCACTTATGGAAAATTCAAACTAGACAATAATTAATCGTTGTTAATAATTATAAAGATGCATTATATCGAGCCCCTGAGAGAAATGTCACTTAAGGAGAATTAATACCTAAGAGGGCAATCGTAGTACATATTATCATCGGATAAGTAATACTCAGCACTTGTAAGTATTCGATGATAAAAGCAAAATTAGAACAGCAAAATCCGTCTTTGATTACACAGCTCTTAAGCGATTTGGTGATACAAGTATAATTGCAAGGAGTTAATCATTGATATTCATGAAATGATATGTTTACATCTGCCCATAGTAAAGTCATCATAAGAATGGTATTAATAATTAATTATAGTATTTACATATGCGATTGATTGTTGTTCGTTGAATTCTGAATTACGCGTGAATATGTAAATACCGGTTTTGCATAAATGTAACGCGATTAAAATGTAATGACATAATGACTTTTGAAGGTCACTTGATTATTAGCAACGCAAATTGCATATGAAAAATGTGCGAATATATAAATATTGTAGAAAAATAAAAAAAACGTAAAATATGTCAGCAGATGCGAAAGCATTTTTTTTTTTTTTAATGAAATATTTTTAGAAAATGTCATATAAATTGTGATATGACTTAAAAAATATGAGAATATAAATACTCAGTAAGAAAATGAAAAATATATTATACTACATTTCCAATGGAGGAGTATTAAATTTATTTTTGACGAGTATTAAATTTATTTTGTTATTATGAGGTAATACCTAAAATATTTTTATTTTTTTTCCTAATAACCTTGTTTTTATAACTCGATGATTGTTGATTAAACAATCTATTTATTAAGGACTATGATCGCGAATAATATGACTTATGATCGCGAAATATCTATTGGATCAACTGCAAAATTAAAAATTGTACATTTGTAAATTCTTTTTTGGCTTTTGATACTTTATCCGATGTTGGTACTCTCGCTGTTCAATATTTGAAGAGCGCGCATTTAATTTTCGATTACGTAAGTAACGACATCTATAGCGCCATATAATTCCGACTAGAGTTCTTTATTTATTTTAATAAGTAAGACTGATGCGACAAGAAGCATCTATATTACGTTAGCATCTTTTAGTGGTAGATCCTCACTGATATTGTATTGAGTGACATCAGCGACATGACTAACGAATTCAGTATCGAACCTGATTTTCGCATACATTATGTATTATGAGATTCTTGCTAATGCATAAGCATTATGTGATATATATGTATTCATAATGTAATACGTAATTACGTATTTTATATATATAATTATGTATTAATTATATAAAGTATAAATATTATATTGTGTACACATATAAACATTGAAAAAAAGATTTATTAAATTTTAATATATATTTTTTCTTAAAAGAGTACTATATTTACATACAGTAAATAAATATTTATTTAATAAGAAAATGCTAGTTAATTAAATAGTTTTTGTATAAAATAAATATATATATATATATAATAAATATATATTTACATTTAGTAGATATTTTAGTAGATAGTTGATATTATTCAAACAAATATTTATTAAAATTTAATACATTTCTTCAATATGTACATTCATACAGAGAATGAACTTATGATTGGGCAAGGGTGATTCTGAGAAAATCAAATTTGAAAATCGCAAATTAAGTATGTACTTAATGAATAGGGTTTTGTGGAAAGATACTAAACGTTATCATGTTTATAGATAAATATAGATATATATATATATATATATAAAACATCCACATGATTTTACGAATGATACATTGAAGTGATACATTGAGAGTACCCAAAAATTTAGATCTGTACAGATCTGAAAATAATTTTATCGAACATTAAAATAATTACGTGAGAAGCATGAGTGCAAAAAGTTTTAACATTCTAGCAAAAAGTTCGAGTTCCGCGTATTATATCAACAATTCAAGAAATTATTTTCAGCTCCAGTGTCAATATAAAAACTAATTTTTTAGATACTTGAGCGAAACCATCCTTTCCAAAGAGAAAATATGTTTTGTCGTCTTCTTCGAAATTTATTAGCTTATTAAATATTTAATGATAGGCAATGGAGAAATCAAATCGCAAATTTTGTTATCAGATCGATCAGCTAACGCACTCTGTTTACTTGTTTACCAAGAAACATGCAAAAAAAACACAATATCAATTAGTATACACAGAAGAAATTGTCGGGAATCCATGTACTTTCCCGACACGTAAACTTTCATGTCGACTACTTCACAGTAGCGCATTACGCAATGTATACGTCGAGATTATAGCCAGATGACTATTAGCCACAAAACGGATATGACATCGGCCGCAGTGAATTATAACACGGAAGATGATAACTTTGTGTATGTGTCGGTGATGCATATTTTTTTATAATTTGTCTCTATGTTAAACATGTTTTACTTAGAAATGCAAAAAATCTTAAAGATTTAAATTTTAAGTGGCACGATTCCGATCAATCTCTGTTAAAGTTTTAAATAGATTTCGTTGAATGTTTCAAGATAAACTAGTTTAGTTGATTTAAAACGGATATACGCGAATCTGAAGAATGTAAAAAAAAAAAATCTCGTTCTTCTTGCCTCCAACTTTCGGTTGTTCAAGGCGTACTTAAAATCAGTTTTAATCACCTATTCAAATCGAACAGTGATCGAAGCCATTTTCTAAATATTCTCGTTTTGTGCGCACGCTATAATAAAACGACCCCGTTAGCGTCGAGCTTTCTGTATCATTCATACTTTAATTCTTTAGCGGCCACTAAAGTGTGCAGTTAGACAGTTGCAGTTAGAAGTGTGCGATAAAACTCATGACGGAATTATCCATGGACATTTTTGGAAATCACACCGCACGTATGTATCTTTCACGGGGACCTGATTTCTAGACGTGCAGATATCTCTCTCGCTGCGCCCGAAAAAGCTCGCGGGTTCATAAAAATTCTACGAAGGAAGAAACTCTGCTGTGCATGTCGCGCGGTCGCCGATCGATTTGTGCTGCCATCGACGACGATGACGGCGACGACGGCGACGACGGCGACGACGACGACGACGACGACGACGACGACGACGACGACGACGACGACGACGACGACGACGACGGCGACGACGGCGACGACGACGACGACGGCGACGACGACGACGACGGCGACGACGACGACGACGGCGACGACGACGACGACGGCGACGACGACGACGACGGCGACGACGACGACGGCGACGACGACGACGGCGACGACGGCGACGACGGCGACGACGGCGACGACGGCGACGACGGCGACGACGGCGACGACGGCGACGACGGCGACGACGGCGACGACGGCGACGACGGCGACGACGGCGACGACGGCGACGACGGCGACGACGGCGACGACGGCGACGACGGCGACGACGGCGACGACGGCGACGACGGCGACGACGGCGACGACGACGGCGACGGCGACGACGGCGACGACGGCGACGACGGCGACGACGACGACGACGACGGCGACGACGACGACGACGACGACGGCGACGACAATGACAACGACGACGACGACGACGACGACGACGACGATGACGACGACGACGACGACGACGACGGCGGCGGCGGCGGCGGCGGCGGCGACGACGGCGGCGGCGACGACGACGGCGGCGGCGACGGCGGCGGCGACGGCAGCGGCGACGGCGATGATGGTGGTGGTGGTGGTGGTGGCAACAACAACGAAGAATGGTTCCATCGATCATCTTCCCGCGGGTATTGGATCCAATTTTGCTGACGTCAGGTGTTTTGGGAACATTATTACGTGAGCATGCCAACGCGTCATGTGTCACAAATGAATGGATTTGGAAGGAAATAACTCTTATGTCGCCAAATAGCCGTCAATTTATGATTCGTCTTCATTGAGACCAATCATTTTTTTTTTTTTTATTAATAAAGTTGGGGATGAGCTTTAAGACTCGTGACGTTACTTCGCTTATTATGCTTTTCTGCGTAGATTGTTATTTAAGATCTCATGTAGGAAAAATGAACGAAGGATCGTCTCTACAAGTCTGTGAACTGCCATTTGCTCGAATTTCAAAAATATGCTTTTATGCTAAAATCGATATTCACAGTCCGAAAATATAATTTTATTATATCAGCAACTCTCTTTTTTTCCCTTCTCTCTCTCTCTCTCTCTCTCTCTCTCTCTCTTCAGTCAGTTTGCAAACTTAAGAATTTTCGATAATTATAAAATTAAAAATTATATTATAGATATCACAATAAGAAAACTTTTTAACATTTCTTATTAACGTATTTAAAAAAATTCACATAATGAAGCATGCAATAGTTACGTTAAGTATAGAATAAAAGATATTTTTTATTATTAGCTGCTTTATTATTGCAATATTTCTATGGGCATAAATTTTGCAAGTTCAATACACGTTACGGTCACGAAATTATGTTCGCGTGAATTGAGTAATAAATTAATAATGAAGATTGTACTGAAACTACATCCTGCATCGTTAATGTAAAGAGATTGTGTCATATACATGGTTGCATAGATTAAATATTACTTAGAGCGATTAATACAAATATTACAGATTTGAATTATTTCTTTTTCAACTTGTTGTTCTTTACGTCAAAAAACAATCGTCAAACAAAATAAAGATATATATCTATTTTTCATAAAAAGTGCTATTATAAGAATTTCAATAAATGTCATTTGTAATAGCTATTATTATTTTTCGCGAACGATAAAGCGCCCCAACTATTATAATAATAATGAATAATTTAAACACACTGAATGTGATTTAGACAAGACGAAGCGTTGACTTATTTGATCCAGATACTCTAGAATTCTGACGCGCACTTCAATAATTCAGTTTGCTCGTATTTTTAGTAGCAAGATAGAAGTCCGCGATGGAATATATGAGATAAGTATATTAGGGGAAAATTTGATAAAAATTATACACTAATTTTGGCTACTTGCAATGTATTTTATGGAAATAAAACTGCGAGACATACTTTTCTTTTTACTTTATTTTAGCTTTAGCGCATTAAAAGATCTCACAGTACGAATAAAAATGGTATAAAATCCATAAAAGATTGTACATTAGAGAAAAGTCTTATTTTAAACGTTATGACATAAAATATATTCAAGATTTTCTTAATAAAATTAGAAATTTTAGGAACCGTCTATTATCTTCAATTCATAGCTTAGTAGATCTTAATCTTTACCTGAAATTTGTGTAATGGAAAGTTATGTGATTGATATCGGAAATTACACAAATAGAATATATTAATATATTAATATATTAATATTTAAGTAAATTTTCAGTGGCGGTAATTTTTTTAACTAATACATTTATTAATTAATTTTTAGAAAAAAATTTGGAATAATTTATAACTTATATAAAAGAATTATTGCCAGTTATTGATAATTTAATATAATATAATATTATATATATTGTTCGTTATTAATAAGAATACAATAATTTTGTATTGATCTAAGAAGCGTTAAATTTGGGAAATTTCCTTTATTAATTTAATATTATGTAATATAATTTAATATTATATTTAATATTATGGAGCATACTATTAAAATTATTAAATTTCGATATAGAATATTAATATACAAAATATATTCACAATTTTATTAATTTAAATAGATACGATGTGAGAAATATAATTCTTATTTGATGATAATAAAGTACATTACGCGTAAAATTATAGAATTAAGGAAGAAGCTTCTTGCAAAAATGTCAAATGTAAAATTTGTCTCTAACCTTTCACTTGTACAGGATTATTATGTACTACAAATATTTATTTTGTTGATAAAAATAATCGTGAGCTTTTCCAATAATTTATATAATGGAGACTAATTTTCCCTTTATCAGACATTACATAAAATTCCATTTCAAAGAAACTAATTAAGGTTCAAGGGTCATGAAATCAAGAGACGTAACTATTGCGCAATATTACCGTGCCATGTTGTTAAGGGTCGCTGAAAGAAAGACACTGATAGCAGTCTGATGTGATTAACTATGCTCGTTACTATTTCTATTATACTTATACTCTCTTTCGGCGGACGCCCTTCGGCGATGATCGCCGCGCGCGCCTTCGACGACCTTGAGGGCGCGCGTCGGGTCAGGACTGACGTAAATCTTCGGCGTGTGCTGGCGCAAACCCCCGGGTGCATTCTTCCGCCCACCCCCGTGAACGGTGTGCACGTGTCATCGCGTCGCAAGAGGAGTAAATTGCGATGTCCGCGCGTATCACTTGCTGTGAAGAGAAGAGAGATGGAGAGAGAAAGAGAGAAAGAGGGAGACAGAGCGTCAAATGACGCAAGTCCATCGGTTCTCTCGTGCGCAATTGCGAGCAAGACTGGGCAAGACGCCCGTACGTACGTACGTTCGTTCGTTCGTTCGTTCGTTCGTTCTCTCGTTCGTTCGTTTGTATCCTCGTTTGTTCGTTCCTTCATTCATTCGTACGTTTAGTCGTTCGTTCTTTTGTATATTCGTTCGTAATGTACGTAACGTACACATACGTATGTATGTTCGTTTGTTCGTTCGTTCGTTCGTTCGTTCGTCCGTCCGTCCGTTCATCTATCCATCTGTCCGGGCAGCCGATCGGCCCCTTTTTTTCGCTCCTTCACGCGTGTGAAACGCGCAGAGCGAGCGACACTGTAAGGGCGCCGCTCACCCGGCAGGAGTTACCACCGTTGCACCTTGCCGATGTTCATCGCCGTGCTTGCATCGGTCACCGATGCAAAGGGAACATTATCGAATGACGTAAGTCGATGTAGTGCGTTCGAGCAAGAGGAAGGTGCATCCTCTCTCCACCTCTCTTTGTCTTTCTATCTCTCTGTCTCTCTCTGACTCTCTCCCTTTGCCGACTTTACCCTTTGTCACGTGTGGCTCGCACGTGTACGACGATCCCTGCGCATCTCCGACGGACGTACCTCGCCTCATTTCTCGGCCAATATTGCGATTCTCAAAATGTATGTGCATCACGGTCTCGACCATGGTTGCACTATATAAAATAGTAAAATACTTGGGAAACAACAAAATAACGTATCTTCGTTCTGTGATATTGGACGAAACTTCTTTAATTTTGAACTCGAAAGAAGAAGAGGGAGAGAAAAGGAAATAAAAATTAAAACATTTTTTTATGGATGTTATGTAATGAATGTATAATTGGAGTAGTGTTACAAATATATAGTGTACATCATATAAATATATAATGAAAATGAGAGATGTTTAACTTGTTATCCTAAATTTAGTAATAGATTTGGCGCCGAATGTGAGGGTTGCAATTTCTCTTATGCTTTATAAAATATATATGAGATATATGATGTGATTTATAAATATCCTTAAATATAATTTATAATATGTATTGCATAAGATAATTGAACTAGTCAAAGCGAGAAAATCAAGTCTTTAGAACATTTCTTTTTTTTTTTATCGAATTTAATTTCATTAAGTATTTCTTTTGTTATTGAGGCAAAAACGTATAACAATAATGATAATGATACACAGATTAAAAATTAGGATAATTATTAGTACTCAATTATCTTCTGATACTTGAAAATGTAGTAGTTATAGTAGTAAAGTCTAACTGAGACAGGTACCTTCTTACTCTAAAATGAACTATTATTTATTGTATTTTTTCTGACTTTATATTTCTAGGGCATAGCTATATTAACACTATTGGATTGTCTACTTCAGAGAAAACAAAGAATCCTGGATGACCTTTTAAAGATATCTTTGATCTTGCTGCATAAAAATTTTGTTATCATTATTTAAAGCACTGAAGCTTTACCTTGGCTTAAGGTTTTTATCTTATCAAAGAGAAGAGGAGAGAGAAAGTGAGGAGGAGAGGGAGAGAGAGACTCGAAAATGCGATCGATATATAAGTTGACTTGCAAGTTTATGAATCGTAAAATTTAAACGATCAATGTATACATGTCGGCATAGTATTCGCTATTGGCATTACGAACATGCGAGCTGTCTGTACCTAATTTGAAGAAGTGTCCATTTACACGAATGGTCGTACCACTACGAAAAATCAGAAGAAGGAATGAAAAGTCTGCCGCGATTCAATAGAACATTGAAGGGTGCTAATCAGTGTCATTGCTCGCGAAGAAAAACTGAATCTGACCAGCTTTCATTTTGATCCTTGCCTTATTAATTTGGTCTAAGATTACATTTAGCAATTTATTAAATACAAATATTTTTTCGCAACGTATCATATTAAACATTTCATATTAAATGACAGTTCATCTAAAATCGAACAGAGGATACTGATTACTGATTCGCTATCTATTTATGCCTCCCTCTCCTAAGTTTAATTTACGGAGACCTTTAAAAGTTTAATTGCTTGTAACTCGACTACCATCAATATCTCTTCGAGCGAGTGACATTCTTGTTGATCTAACTTACAGGGTTTGTGATTTCCGATAATTGGTAATGGTTGCGGGACACTTCGCAGATTAGCAAGTGCAAGTTTCTTCTTAAATATGTATTTTTTATAAAAGTGTCCCATTTTATCTCGTCCGACGAATTGGACTTTGCTTTTTTACTTTGCGAACACATCTTCATTCACAAGTCTCTAGACTTTCTTTCTACGCGATACATTCTTTTTCATCATAATCGTATTTGTTAATACTTTTAGTGTATTTCTGATTGAACAAAGATTCTTGTAAATTCTTTCCCTTTCCCTATCTCCACGTGCGATTCGCACGTGTCGGTATCCTACGAGTTGACACAGAATCTCTCTATCGTGTCGGTCACCTCAAACGCGGGCATGTCGGCAGAAGGAAACACGTCGTATGAAAACACTATTTCGCGCCCGAGAGGAAACAAAAAGGGAGTAAGGGGCTTCGCACAATAAAAGGAACAGAGAAGAATAGAGAATAAGAATTTCAACCTATCAGAAATCATGAATTGTGGAATACACAGGTTTCTGATAGGTTGAAATTCTTGTTCTCTGTTCCTTTTATTGTGCGGAGCCCCTTACTCCCTTTTCCCAGGAAGGTCCAGGTCAGGAGAAGAGAAGAGATGAGAAGAGGTGTGGGGTGAGAAATACTTGGAAGTGGGAAAAGCGAAGAGCGTTCTCGCACGTGGCCGATAGGACCACGTGGGCTTTTCGCCTGCGTCACCGATATACCGGCCGAACAAACGAACGAACGAACGAACGAACGAACGAACGAACGGACCGACCGACCGACACCCCGTCGCGTGTATTGATTGAGGGTGGCCATGGTCGTTTCCATGGCGACGTTTCTTTTACCTGTATACCGCGCGCAGTGCCGCGCGCATGGCATGATACACCTTTCCGGCTTTATAATGCCGCCACCGCCGTCGCCGTCGCGTAGGTGCACGAAGTGAACCTGCGGCAGGAGGATGGGGCGGTATTCTACCCCCGACCTGACCCTCGACCCCTTCTTCTTGTCTTCCTCCGCTACTACCGTTACTGCCGTGCGGATTACTTATGGCGGAGGAAACGGAATGCGCTCGATATAAGAGAGATAAGAGAGTCCTCGCGACCTATCCACGCATACATATATTGTACATAAGCGACAATCTCGATTTCTTTCCTTGTTGAATAATAAAAACTATATTTTTCCTTTTATACGACAATTTTGATGCGATGGAAAAAGATGCTATTTTGTATTTAAAAAAACTCTTTCTCTCTGTATATGATTCATCGAGAAATAGAATTTCTTCCTTGATTCTTTCTTGTAATAGGAATAAAGTGGCAGAATATAATGACACGCGAGCCACATATAACGAAAACGTTATTGCGAGTTGAGTTATTACGGTAATCGAGCCTGTTTCTTTAACGATAATCTAATCCGTTCGAGATAATCAATCTGAATTTCATTTCCTCAACTTAGTTAATTTTTTCATGCTTTTAAAGAGCTTTGCTGTAGTATTATTATATTATACCCTTTGATTATTCATTATTTTGAAGTTGAAACGAATAAAAGCTCCAAATTAGTTCTTACATATAAATATGTTCATTGTTATCTCTATAATCTGGAGCATACAAAATGTAGTTAGACGTTTTATTTCGTTTGATAATCCTTGGAAGCATTGATTTCTTCAAAAATTTATTTTGTTTATACTGCGCGCGTCTACACTATATACCATATGGTACATAAAATAATATTTTTTATTATGTGTACAATAAAAAAAAATATATTAAATTTTAATAAATTTTGTTTGAATAAAACTAACTAATTAATGATTCTTGTATCAAATGGATATTTACTAAATATAAATATCTATTCGATACAAGAATCATTAATTTGATTTAAATTATCATGTTTTTTGATAAAATAAATCACTCAAAAAAGTGATCTTGCAATTATAACGAAAATCAAGCACAAAAAATTAGCTAAAATAGATAAATTTCTAGTACTGCGATGTTGAATATGTATTGCATCTAATCATATAAATGACAGAGATAGAATTTAGATTTGTATTATAAATTCTATGTAATTCTATGTGCGTATGATACATAATTTTTTATCAGACACAAAAAACAGCGATAGTTTTAACTGGAGCAGCAAATATATTTTTTTTTTTTGCGTGAATGTCTATTTATTTTAAGTAGATATTAAGTCAATACTACTGAAAAAAAATACGTATTAAAATTTAATTAATTTTTTTCAACGCAGGGAATTGGTCTATGATGTATTTCTTAAATACAATCGATTTATGTTATATTTATGTAAATACTAATGTTAGTTATCATAATCTGCGAATAAAGATTACAATTGCGAATAATTGCCCGAAATGTAAAAGTAATCCTAATTAGAACGATAATGACGATTTATCACTGTTTTTTCGTTACTCGAGATAATATGCGAGTGTAATTAAATGAAATCGTGGCACAAAATTTGCAAATGCGATGTAGAGATACTGATGATCGAATTTAAAGAACGCATAATTTCAGACGGTATATTTCGACTTCTTTAATTCGCCAAACTGACGATAATCCGAAGTTCTTATCCAAGTGTTAGGTTATCTTTGTTCGCCCTGTGTATCTCTCTTTCGTCCTCATCGACGAAGAGAGAAACATCAGACGTGATTATGTCAATATCTCAAAATATTTAACAAATGCTGCAGTCGTACTTTTAAGGAGCGTTACAAAATAAAGAGTTATATTGTGCTCTTTTCCGGTATTCTTCTACTTTCATCTCATGAATTTCATCAGATGAGATTAGTTTGCTTTTGCAAGAGATAATTTTGTATCATGTAATGGTATGACTTCCATATTACTCAAAATCTAAAAAAGTGAGTTCTAAACGAGATTTTCCGCACGGATGTTAAAATTGAATTATAAATTATTTTCTTAAATATCTCTATTGATTCTGAGAATTAGTCTTGCTTCTGTTTGATACTTAATTTTTCGATACTTAATTTGTTACTATATACTATATGTTTACAATGAATGTGACCGTTATATAATCAAGATGAAAAAAACTTTGCACTGAATACAGATATATATATATATATATATATATTTTGTGTGCCGGAAACTTGAGAAAATAGATGACAGGGAAATGTTCGTTTCGGAATCGAATTTACTTCCTTTTTTCCATTCTTATATCTCGAAACTCATGAGACTTTGTGCACTCGTGATGTTAATTCAGATTTATGCGAAATGAAGAAATGCGAGATGCGAGAACGAGAGGAGGAAAAACGATGTAGAACACGTGACTCGACCTCTCACGAATCGATACGTGAGAAGAGCCGTGTCGGTCAGCTGACAAGGCGCCGCGCCGGGCGATATCCGGCAGTGAGCAAGGAATAAAAGGAGCGTGGGAGTTGTGAAAAGTATGGAAGGTATCATCGAGAAGGGATGGTATGACTGGTATGAGATATAAAGAGATCTGCTATTACGTTTGCCGGCTAGCAGCATGTGCTTCAGCATCTTTACTAGTTGAATTTTATTTATTATTTATGCAGTTTGATCGGGGCGTGTCCTTCATTTCTTATTCATTAAAAATTCAGCCGGATTGCGAAGTTAAATTATCACAGAAAAAAAATAATCGTAAATATTGGCAATGTTAAATTAATTGATGTAAGAACAATGTTTTTGGAGCAGAGAAGCTTCGCTTATAATATTTCCTCATTCATTATCTTTTAAGAAGAAAAGCATTGGAATTACTTTTTTAATTATGTTGTCTATTCAAGCTACGTAATATTTATAATGCATAATATTTATAATTTTAAAGAAATATAAATATTCTTTCTGCGAATGCACTAAGGCACCTACCTACACACTACATTTGAAAAAGCGAATCATTTTATTCTCGGAAGTTGCATAAAACTCCGATTTGATTTCTTTCTCAAAAGAAGTCTTTATAGGACGCGACTATTGTTACACTTCTTACATAAAAAAAGTGCGATATCGAGAGAAAAATATCTACATACAATATCTTGAATTTAATTTTATTATGTGAAAATCAATATTGACAAATAAATTAAAAGATACCATTGTTCCTTATTAATTCATTCGATCGCCATCGATTAATTATCCATTTTCACCAATAAAAATTAATTTTAGTCTCGATTGAATTTTTTTTTAGTTCTAAGAATTGAAAAAAGAAGAGTCAAGAGTCATCGAATCGAGATTAATCAATCGAATCGAAAGTTAATCAACATTGATAGAAACGGACATAAGTGTCGCGAGCAACAACGTGTTCTCCGAATCCTCGGCGAGAAGGAAGTACGAGTGTAAAGAGGATACAAGAGAAATAGAGAAAAAGAGATTAGGCAGAAGAGAAAAGGAGAGATGCGAGGTGGATGAGATTTCATAGAGGCCGTCGCGACGCGGTTTGTGCTCTTCTCAAGAAGGTGTTGGGGGCGGCGGCGGAGAGGAAACACTCGGAGGACGCGGATGCCAGTAGCAACGTTGGTGGGGTCGAGGGAGCGTGTCGGGGAGGGACGAGAAGGGCGAGAGCGACGCCGGGCGTCCGGTGATCGCGCCTTAAAAGGTCCGACGCCGCACGCGCCCAGCAGCTGCCAGCTCTCCTTCTCTCTTCTCCCTCTTCCTTCCTCTCTCTCTCTCTCTCTCTCTCTCTCTCTCTCTCTCTCTCTTCCTTTCTGCGCTAGCGACGCGAATGTGCCTTTCAAGTTTCTCCTCGCCTCTTTTCGCACGTCACTCCTTTCTTTTCTTATTTCCTTACGTTCTCTCGCTTTCTCTTATCTCGACGAATTACACCGTGCGACGAGTTTTCTTAACTTCCACCGGTTTCCACAGTTCTTAATCTTTCCCTTTCCGTTTCTTCCTCCCACGATCCTTTTCTTTCTCTCTCCGTCGTCGTCGTCGTCGTCGGCAGTCGCCGCCGATCAAGCCTCCTCGTATCGTCACGCTTGATCCTCGCGTTCTGAACCACGGCGGCGAGTATCGCGTTTCAAGTTAACGTGGCAACGTGCACTGTGAGGGAGAGCGAGCGAGAGAGAAAGGGATGGAGAAGGCGAGAGAACGTGAAAGAAAAGCGAAAGGGAGGAGAGGGAGGTGAACGCGCGTGTGCGTGATTCACGCATGACGTCTGCGACTCCGCGACTGCACTTAGCTGCGACGTCGTTAACTCGCGTTGGAGATCGGATCTCCAGACGATGATGGTCCAGGTTCCCCTTATGTTCCCCTTATCGCGTAATGTGCTCTTTAACAATTTCACGATGGGATTGCACGAGCTCACTTTGTTTCCCTCCTTATTTGGATTTTTTTAAATTGACATTTTATACAATGAAGCGATTGAGGTTGATTTTTACGTAACGTCTTGTATCAATAGCCGTAAAATATGAATGATTGCTCAGAGCGCGACGTTTCATATGTATACTGACAGAATTTTTTTGTTGCTAATTCATTCCAATTTTGACTTTCGATGATGTTTACTTTAAATGTCATTTACACGACAGTCAATGAGAAGTCTGTATATATCTTAACGGTTTTCTTACATTGCAATACTTATTTTAAAACTTGAGATTTAGGTTACATACATGGTCGCAAAAAGACTAATGCATTTAAATATTAATCTTTGATATTAAAAGAAAATATTTAGTATGATTTATGAACTAAATCTGGTTTCCTATTTCCTGTTTATCAAAATTGATCATATCTCCGGTATTTTGAAAAATGATTTTATTCCAGGAAATTGGTACTTTATTACAGAAATACCGGCTTTTGCACTTCTTCTCGCTTATTGCAACGTAATTATTTTTACGTAATTTGCAAGGAATGTTAGAGACGACGCTCGCCTCGATTTTTCTGGTTAAAAAGTCTTTAGAACAAAGCTAATAAAGCTCCGAATTAATTTCCCGCGCAAGTAGGACGGAGGAAAAGGGCAAAGATCTTTCTTTCGGTGCCTTTTCAGTGCCTGTTGCAATTGCGCAGCGGAAGTGGTAGACCGGAGATGAATGCGTGCACACGCGATCCACGTACACGCGTATACTTCGTTATCGGAATGCCATATCAGCCCTCGAAAACCCTTTAGGCAGACCTCTCTCTCTCTCTCTGTCTCTCACACACACACACACACACACTTGCCCTCGCTCGCTTTGTACCACCCGGTGGAAGGGTGCGATACGGTGTGGCGCCCTGGCACTTACATTCAAGATGATCCGCTCGAGAAGTGACGCTGCAGTAGGCCACATTGTAACGATACCGTCGTTACACGTCGTTAACCCTTTGGCGAGAATTCGCTTGTACAATATTATAGGACGTGTGTTTAGCGGACTCAAAGAGTTCAGATCCAAAAAAGAAAGGTCGATCGAACTGTGTGAAATTTAACAAGATTTATTTATAAAAAGTAGAACCGTGCTCATTTTATTTTTGGAAGTTCTATCTTATCTTTTTTATCTTTCAGTTTTGCTGTGTTTTTTTTTTTATTTTTAAGAGGAAAAGAACAACTTAGGGGCGATTGCACAATCTTTTATTCTATTTTTTTCTCTTTTTATAGAAATGTTATTTTACTTCTTCCTGACTTCCAATTATGTTTTTTAAGAATCTTTCCTTTTACATTACTGTCTGTAATAGTCTGCTTCATTCACTTCAAAATGAAATAAAGTAGCGCTAAATAAAGTAGCATAGTCTTTCATTTCGATCTTTTAACACGTTTCAGCTCATCTTGAATATTACAACGAGCATCAAATGGTTGATACCTGCATTTTCTCTTCGTCTCTTTTATTGGATCCATTATTTGTTCCCGATGGAAAAATGAATTTTCGATTTTCTATTCGATAGAGGCGAAGCGACAAAGCGTGTAACGACTGTAAGTTCTTCCACGTGCTCCGGATGTGAAACATGTGTAGGAATTCGAGTGGCGACTGATCATTTACAAAACCTATGTGTAAATTAAAGAATAATATTTTATGTTCGCGCGGACTGGACGCCGTCCTTGTGATTCATTAATTTAGACAGAAACATGTTCGTCGTTCGAAAATTTCGGATGCAAGAAAGATCATCTTTTTTCATAAAAGATTATGCAATGTGTATGCTAATTTCGAATAACGTCATATAAATTTAATGTATTCATGAATCTCTGTTTTTTTGAAGGAAATTAAACTTTGTTTCTCTCTCTTTCTCTCTCTCTCTCTCTCTCTCTCTCGTCGTAAATTTCTGGCCGCCATTCGTTCTACACCGTGATTAACAATTCAAATATCCCATTAAAAAGTTCCTGTAAATCTAGTAACGAATAAAGCTTTGCATTGTTTGTGCACTCTCGATTGTTATTTTCCATAGCTGTATATTGAGTCGAAATGAGAAAAAGTATAATTAGTTATAAGTGTATTAACGTAAAGAAAAGAAAGGAATATCGCAGAGTGACGAAGGCTCATTTATCGTATGTATGAGAAGATTCCCTCGGTCCACAGTGTATGAGAAGTTCCTCTCGATCGATGCGCGTGGGCAACATGAAAATCTGGTAGCAAACGTCGTATCACCCCACACGTGGCCGCGTTGCTATCCGAGTGCTGGACATGTGTTCCTCGCTCTCCTACAGAGAGACTTTTCTCTGGGATAAGATTCGGCGCTTGGGGTTGCGTCTATACCACCGTGATATACCAGCCCTTTGAAGGTCTTATCGTTCGGCCAAGAGAACATTTCCTCGATAATACTATATGATACACAATTCTCATTATACACATTTGTGGTTCTTCATAAAGTAATACTTGTTAAAAGGAAAATAATGGAGAGATGAATATATAAAAATTAAGACATGTTAATACACTTTGTAGTTTTTGATAATTGTTTTTGTTCTTAAAATTCCTTTGTCCACAGATTCCTTTAAGTTTACCGTTCGTTGCAGTTTGCTTGAACTGAAAATCGTAAAATTCACACAAAATATTATTAGACATTAAAACCTATTTTGTATCAAAATATGAAAATTTTTAGTTTATTTCTATTAAAAAATGTCATAGTTGTACAATCGTTATCGCATAATAATTTTTTTTTTACATTGAAAAGCTATAATTTTATTAATTAACTTTTTGTACAAAGAAATGCATATACATTTTTTATAAACAAATATGTGTTTATATTATTTTCATACTGTAGGTTTTCAAAAGGTTTCTGAATTTCTCAAAGTGAGAATCTGAGTCTACCGATCATTTCTGCGACCGTTTCTGTTTTAATTCTTTACGTTCTTAAGGCTATGACACACAAAAATCGTAAATCAATAAGACGTAAGCGGTAGCAAATTCAAAATATTGATTTTTCCTTACCGCTTACGTTTTTACGCGTTCAAGTTTTGGTATGTGTCATAAACCTTTCGGACATTACAGGTACTAAGAATTGATTACTTAGAATTTCGATGAAGATTATTATACGTTTCCGCGATTACGCGTTTCTCGACAATTCGAAGCGTATTATGACGTCGTTGCACCAGTAGAGAGAGAATCCCCATAGGATACAATCTGCTTTCTAAGCAGATAATCCGTTTGATCGGCGCATATCTCATGGATCGCAAGCGTATCACAACTTCCGATAGGGTTCCGTAAACGGAGTTAAATGCGGATGTTGTATTCGCCTATACAAATGCGTTGAAGATGTTATTCTCGTGCTTGGTAAACGAGATGGCGGATTTGATGCATAATGAGACGATAGCGCTGACGATGTGCAGGAAGAAAAGGAAGGGAGAGGAGGACACACGGAATAAGGGCATGTAATCTGAGATATTTACGTTGTAATATCTCAACGACGTTATATACTGCGGAAATAGGAAATAATAGTTGTTCTAGGATTTTAGAACCTCCCTTCTTATCAGGCGCAGAGCCCAGGATCTAAAGTATTAAACTGCGTTTAATTCGTGCTCTTAATTCGTGGCTTTACTGTAAAAGCAAACAATAATGAACCGCATTCTTTCATATATTTGTTTCATATATTCTTATGATTATCTATTCTCCTTACATTGTAATGATATAAATTGCAACCTGAGAATCAAGAATCGAGAGAGAGAGAGATAGAGCTGAAAATTGAGAACCGAGAGTCGACATAAATAATTTGTGCGTAGGAATAAATCTGCATTCGTTATTTTTTTCGTTACTTTTTTACAAGTCATCACCATTGAAATTTTTAATGACGAAAAAATGTCCAATTAAATCAATGCCATCGCTACAATTTAAAACGCGACAAAACGGAAAAAACTCGTGTGAATTAAATCTTAATTATAATTAAGTTTCGTTCGACATTAAAATGTCAATTAGTTGGTTAGAATTTTAATTAGTTTTAGAGAAGAAAAGGAGATACGGAGCGAAAGATGTAGACATATTTGATTCGATAGAAATATCAAATTACGAAATAGTTGGAGTACCTCGATACCTCGAAGCGTACTGTAAGCACGGTTTCTCTAGGGCTCTATCACACAGGGATTTGGCGGTCGTTGCGAGAGATACTAGACGGGAGTCGGGAGTTTCGAGGGGGAGGGGGGCACCCCGGCACATAGAGCGGTTTAATGAGGAGGGCGCGAGGGGGTGAGAGGTGGGTAATGGGTACGCCAGGGGAGGGCGCGCGTCACTTACTTGAAGCACGTGCTCTGCTCTGGTTTCTGGCGGCTGCTCCTGCTCAGCCTCAGCCTCAGCGACTCGGCTGCCTGGCGGTTTAATTTTAGTCGCGAAGCTTTAACTTCGCCGTGTCATAGGACAAAGAATATGGCGCGTTGCACTCGCGCCAATATCCATCCCTCCCCTTTTTACCTCGCAACGCGTCGTGTCGCATCTTTCGTTTCTTCTCGCCGACACGCACTTCATCCCTGTTTTTTCCACCGATGAATTTCATTCACCTTATTACCTTCGCCTATAAAGACGACCGGTCTTCGCGAAGATATTCGAGACACTTTATCGCTTCTCGAGTCGCGGATTGCTGAAGAAGATAGGTGTATCAGTTTCCTTATTTACTATTATATATCGCGCGAGATCGCTTTGTTAGCTGAAAGTCGAGCAGCGGCGTGTAATTTCACCGATTATTTCTGAAACTTATTACCTATATTAGCAGAATTATATTGCGATAACTTTTGTAATTTTCAGCGAGAAATGAAAATTATTACAATAGTCAAACGAGAATTCATTTAATAACAATAGACAGTTGGAGAAATCTTGCAGAAGCAAGCTATATTGTTATTGCTACGTTTATCAGATTTATTAATTTATTATCATGTTTTCTTAGGGTTTTAAACGGTCTCGGCGCTACTCCTTGACAGAGAAAGGTTACCGTGCAAGAATATTACGTAAATCCCGCTTCACAGCTAGGCGTGAAATTGCCAAGTTATTAGACGTTCTACATATTTCCCAGCGAGAAATCTCACAATCGATATTACTTGGCGGAACGGCGCGGCGCAAAAGACCGCGGGAAAGACCGCGGCGAGCACAGAGAATGCAACGTACAGAGAACGTTGATACCCGACGATGATGGAGATTCATCGGATGATCTGAGAATCAATCGACGAGTCCGCGCAAGATTTTCCGTGCGAGCGACGCGACGCGACGCGACGCGACGCCTCCTTTTCAGACCCGATCGCGCGGTCGTGAAGCTCGCGCGGAACAGGGTATATCGAGTTTACAGTGCGAAAGGCGATGACGTAGGTAATGCGCTCATCGATTAGACACACGTAGCCGGTACACCGTGTATGCGCGATTATACAAAGCTATACGTACTCGGCGAAGCGAGATGTAACGCTCGCGGCTTGAACATGGAAACTCCAGCGGAAAACTCTCGCTACGCGCTGCTACTCGTGAAAGCGCGTGTATATGTGCGCGTTGAATTAAAGTCCAGGTAATTGAAAGAGCGCACAACGGACAGCAACGCTGCCTTGAGGCAGAAGAGTACAGTGACGTTTGTTTGAATATCCAAGTTGCTTGAAACGGTTTCAATATATTTTGATAGCACGTCATCGAGATACAATCGAGATCTGAAATCTCTCTCTCTCTCTCTCTCGATTGATGAAATATCGAATGATGTTACTGCGAAATTTTTGAACGCGTAAATCTCATTATCTCAGTAGCGCAACAATTATGTACTCGTATTTTTCCTTTATTTCATAATTGGATACAAATCTAAGAAAAATTCAAAATTACACTGAGAGAAAACTTTTTGATATTCGTAACTATAATTACGTATAACACTATAATTATGATTATGATTACTATTATATAATAATAATAACTATATGTATAGTTCGATCAATCAATTGAAAATGACAATATTATTGTCATTGTTATCATGAAAATGATGTTGAAATTACCATAAAAAATTCAAATAATTAGCCGAGCTGCGTTTGGAATCATTTCGCTTATAGAAATCATTTCATTCTTATTATCAAACGTTAAACAATGACAAATGACGTTTGCGAGCGTTACAAACGTGTCAAGTGGAACGCATCTGTCGAAAATTCTTTTCTCAAAATCATTTTACAAAACAGCTATACATCTTTTCTTCGTAATATTTGCGAGAGTCCGACCTTGCGGCATGCAATACCGTAACAGAATTTTGCGTTCGGGTCGCGTATACGAGTCGCCGTAGCGAACGAGGCGATCGACCGAAGCGGCGGTATAATTTAACGGAGAGGAAGAAGTCACGGCGCCCTCTCCCTGCTATGTCGCGTCACGAGCCGCACGTGTGCGCGCACTCGGTTGGGGATGCTGGCCCTCCTGGACCGTACGGTGAACGCAGAGACGAAGGGAGAGACAGGGAGAAAGAGAGAGCGTGTGCGTACGCGGGTGTACCGCGACGAGAGAAGGCAGAGAGAGAGAGAGAGAGAGAGAGAGAGAGAGAGAGAGGGGAGGGAGGAAGGGCGGATGACTCGCAGCAGCCGGCCGTGCCGTCAGCTGCCGACAGATTTATCGAATGGCACGTGCCGATCCGGAGCAATGTCGTTTTGTACTTTTCTGCTCTCGACTGAGAGCAGTGCCTCGCAGTGCCGAGAGGGCAAAAAGTCCCGCAGGATGGCCGGCCCTCCTTCTCCACCCGCTCGTAAACCGCGATCGGTTAGCTCGTCGTCGCGTCGGTCGGTCGGTGCAATCCCGGTGTTCTTCCGCTTTAAACATTCCTCGATGATTCTCGCGGGGTTTCTAGAGCTCAGTAGGGAGAACAGAGCGAGAGAGAGAGAGAGAGAGAGAGAATTATGAAGCTGCCATTAGCGCTACGTGGACGTGACGCATTTCGTGCGTGCGGTTATTTTTGGTAGCGGCATACACGCTCGCCGACGGTTCTAATTAACGTTAGGGACTATGGCAATACGGATGTTTAGCTGAAATGTCAAGGTAATAAAGATTCGGTATCAAGTTTGATTGGTATAATTATAAAGGAGCATCTCCCTCCCGAAGAAATTTCGAGAAGTTCGCGATCACAATTTCGATGGGATCGAATTTCAACACCGTCGACGCACATGAATAATTTCGCCGTTTGTAATGAGGAAAAATCCGACAATCCGTGCGAATTGCTTATTATCGAGTTGACATATAAACGAAAATAACATTAGTTTATTATTCTATAACTAACTGTCGTAATTTAGATTTCGAACGCGATTTTTTTCTTGACTTTCAGTAAATTCGATGAGATACGTTTTACATAATAAATCCAGAATGATATTTTCTCGTGACTGTTTCTGTTTTTGTTTTCGAAATTCTAAAATTCTCTCACGCTGGAAACGAATATCGTGCGCTTCATTGGAAATTTAATTTTGGAATAGATGCAACCTCGGAATTTAGGATTTTTCCGATCTCGTCGTAAATTCGTTAGAACAAAGGAACGTGTAAACTATTATGTATTCAAAGATTTCAGCTGGAAACCGCGTTACGCTAACCGGGTTTAGCCACGCCAAGTTTTTATCGTGATACAGACTCCAGATATACGAGTATTATCGATTCCTGATAATTGGCGGCACGAACTTTCGAAGTCGCGCGTCCTCGCATGCGAATTAATATTTCCATGGACCAATGACGTCGCTGATAACCAATGAGGGAGCAGGGAGTACTGTGGGACGTGGGACGGGATGGAGCAGGACCGCGAGGGCGAGGGGGAAGGGGGAGGGGGAGGACGTACGAGAAAGATTTTCGCCGATGGAAGAGAACGTATTAAGAGTGACTTAAATTAATAACGCTCGCTATTTCGGAGTCGCTTCCAGGCACCGCTAACCCGATTAGTAGCCGAATGCAGCAGCAGAGCAGTAGCAGCGGCAGCGGAGAGAGCGAAGTGAGATAACGCGGGCATAAGTAATTCATCGGCCGATCTCGCGGCGTGACTGGCTGGCTATGGTAGTGGCGCAGTAATTATGGAAACTTCGACGTTACGTCAGGCTTTATAATTGGACGGGTTTCTCTCTCTCTCTCTCTCTCTCTCTCTCTCTCTCTCTCGCGTTTACAAGAGGGATGTTGCGAAGGGATGCGAGGAACGGTGGACTTGGTATCGCGAATCACATTATGTCATGTCAGTCACGGATCGGTACAGGTTCTCTTTCTCTCTCTCTCTCTCTCTCTCTCTGGCATCGCATGATCTGATTTATAGCCAAGCTTCGTTAAATAAAATAGCTTAGCCTGCTGCTTAACGTTGGTTAACCATCACTTAATGACGGTATCATTTTCAGCTCCCAGCGCGCAGCGCTGTCGAGCGAAGATATCACGCCACGCTCTTCTGGAAAGCTATTCTCCCGCGCCGTAATTATTTCAATTATTCCTCTCGAAGATACGCAAACTGAATTTGCGAAGCGTAGTCCGATGTTTACCTCAATCGCTTCTGCCGATGGCCGATATAATTTCGTATTTATATGAAACAGCGCAGATCTGTACCGGATGTTGATTCTCAGCTGTCGATGTCGAATTCGTAATAAAATAACGTTACAGTTTCAGAATGTTACTAATAGCATCTGCCACAATTTTTGAGTATTATTAATTCATTATTTTATTAATTATTTATCATTACGTAGTTTATTATTTAATTGAAAGGATTTTGAAAGAGTTTCTCAGATTATCAGGTCAGTAGACAAGAATAGCTGTTTGAATAAGTGTTTTAGCAGAAAACTTAATTCGACAATGACTTGACAAGATATTCGGCGGACGATTAAAAGACTGTAACGAATGTTGATCTCTTATGAGATTTGTGTTAAGGAAAAGTAGATCTCAGAGGAGTTTTGTAGCTCGTATGACATCTAGTAACGATTGGAATATCTAAATGTCACTATGATTGTATCATAGATGTAGGCAGGCTTCTTGAACTTTCGCCTCTGTTTAATGTATGTATCTGTGATTTTTTAATGATTCACGGTGATGATTAAATATAAATTCTATTGAACGAACATCAATTATATAGATAAAATCCAGATTATATTGATAAAAAATGTATATATTCCGATATAGAATCTAATGGAGATTTATATGATTTTAACGGGACTTTCTTAACTTTGATTATACCTCTTTACATCAAAAGACCAATGTCGTTTGAGTTAACGCACGATATGACGTCATTTTTGCGTCATGTCGTTAAAATGCTCGCTATTATACATTTCCTCGCAGTTTTCTTTCCTTGAAACGAGTATAAGCACGTTTTCTTTCCTGCACATTTTTTTCTCGGATATGTGAAAACTGTTTGATTTTCCTACGATTCTAATTTCATGTAAAATAAAAATTATCTTACGCTACCTTTCACATTAGAATCGCTTTCATGCAACTCTACAATTTTAATCGGAATTGTACCAGACGAAGATTGCATCTACCCGATATATACGTTGAAGAAAATTCGCCGCAAACGCCGGAATTCCGCGCAGCACCTGATCAAACAACTTAGACTCCCCGTTGATTCTCTCTCGAGGCCGCGATTAAATCGCGGGAGTTTCGAATCGCTGATCTCCCTTCGTGGATCCTTCGTGAAATATTGTACTTTGCATACTGCGAAAACACAGCGCAAATATTGCTTTCTTCGAGAAACGTTACGTATACATACTGGGAATAATTGAAGAATTAGAGTTCAACGATTGTGGTCTGCAAAGCCTTACGATATATAACAATTTGATTATTGATAACTATGTTTTTCAGGCTATAGTTCTGCTGTTATTTTCAAGTTTATTATGGAATGAAATCAGTACAACGTCGACGAGTTCAAATTTCGATGCTATAGATACACGAAGACATATGTATGCCTAGTGATAGTAGAAAGAAGCTGCAGAAGAAATAAGGATCGTTTTATGTAGTTGTAGATCTAGAAGTAAACCTTACAAATTGTGTCTATAAATTCTTTACTTGTTTACAATTATCTCGCAGCTTGTTTTTATTGTCACAAATTCAATTCGAACAATTTGCAAGATCCACTTATGATCCTTTAATGTAAGTAATACTTTATGCCATAAACGCGTGAATCTTATTTTTATTAAGAAACTATTTTGCTAATATCTAAAAATTTTGTTAGATATAGATCTGAAAATAATTGGACTATCAAAATAATTATGCAGGAGACTCAAGCTAGTTGCTAGAATGTCGAAATTTAACAAAATTATTTTCAAATTTGTATCTCGTGATACTAAACTATACTCGTGATACGTATACATTTCTCGCGTGTTTATCGCAGTAAGAGTACATACAATGTTATTCAATGCAGAACAATATTATACGAATATTTTCTTAAAGTACATTTTCCTGTATCTGTAACATCGAAAGATGGACTCACCGAGATTACACTGATTTTTCAATCCTCGGTCTTTTTGAATCATGACGGAGGAGCCGCCATAATGGCGCAGCTTGAGATGCCATCCTCATCATGCCTTCTCATGGTCGCAGAGCGTCTTCATGGTCGCCGCCATCGTCGCGGTCGTCATCGTCTTCGTCTTCGTCTTCGTCATGTTCGCGATCGTCTTGTTCGTCTGTTAGGTTAGCCATCATCTCCGTCGTCGTTACTCTCGTCGAGGTTCGCGCTGTTGGTTGGATATCGTCGGAAGAGAGGTGGGTCGTTCTTGTGCGCACACACTCAATCACTCGTGCACACACACATACACACACACCCACAATCTCTCCATCTCTTCTTTACGCCGCGTCCCTCCACCCCACGGGGAAAAGGGGCGCGCTACTATAACGGTGGTATTTTGGTTTTGGCTCGGCTCGGCCCGCGGCAGTTCTGGGAGTGGAGTTCTAAAAACAGCAGAGGTAAGTCTTGCCTGCTGCTGCTGCTGAGCAGCTGCCCGCTTGCTTCTTCTTCTTCATCATCATCATCACCGTCGGCACGTCGCGGTCTCGCGGTACCATCATCGTCATCGTCATTGTCGTCCTTCGCGTACCGGGTTGCCGATATCATCCATCTCGTCATCAGCGATATCGTGATCTTCGCGATTTCCGCGAATGCGAGTTTTCGGATACCATCAGCGTACGCGAATTCGCCATCTTTGCGGTTGCTTTCCCGAAGGACGCCTGCTCCCTCTTTCTTTCTCTCTTTCGTCCTTTGTCTTTCTCTCTCTCTCTCTCTCTCTTTCTGTGTGTGTTTCTTTATCCTAAGAAGAAACCGCGACACCGATAGAAAACCAAGCCCGCGGCACTTTTGCGACTACCCGCGGCGATCGTCTCGCCGCGCTTCTTATAATACACACCCGCTCTCTCGCTTCCGATGGCGGTTTACTAATTCAGCTTACTACCCAGAACCCACCCGGTCAACCTTCTTTTAGGCACCACCCTGCCTACGGTACGGGCGCACCTCTTCTTGCCCTGCGCGCATCCCGGTATCCATGGATTTATTTCTTCGCGCGCGGGAATTATTTTTGGTGTCTTTTCCCGCGGTTTGTTAATATACACCCGCCGATTCGCTCGTTTCTCGATCCACCTCTCATTCGTTCGTCCACTCTCTCTCTCTCTCTCTCTCTCTCTCTCTCTCTCTCTTTCTCTCGTCCTCGTACACCCGTATTACTCTCACGTGAAGATTACTCTCTTTCCCTCACAGCTGTTCTCACCGCTAAAACCGTAACGACACGTAACGTCGCACGTCTCGCGATCGGTACACGGCTACTCACGCTTTTAGTCGCGTTGCCGCGAGCACTGTGCGCGCTATTCGTCGCTCCGATAGGATTTAACAAGACATCTCTTTAATCTTTGGTCGAATTCAACGGGTCCATTGGTCTAGAATAGATGGCAATTCGACTTGATATTTCTTCATCTTTATCTTTGTCTTCGTTCTGCTTTTTATTCCCATTATTCATCACGATGAATCATGTTCGGGGCGAGTGTCGTTCGCATCGGTTAGGTTACTCGAACGTAACGGTCATTCAATTTGTGATGTCATGAAGTCGTACCTTTCTCACGTAGTTCCGACTGCAAGTTCTCGGAATTCGTCAAGTGGAACCTGCTCGTTGGCATGAACGTAGAGAGGGCTTTGCCCGTTGCAAACAGATGTATTATGTGGGCACCGGCTGCCAAATCTAATCGCAATTTCTTATTCTTTATTTAAATGTGTCGATAATTAACGATAATTAACAAGTCGAACTTGTCTTTCGATTCTCAAGGCGAAACTACCGCCCTTAGAGCTGGAAACTTTTTCATACGTATCGCTTTTAATGGCATCTCACCTTTCGTTTCTTTCGATATATCTTAAACTTAATGTCGCAGACAAATAACTGTGTGATATTATTAAAAATTTAATATAACGCTTGTAAAAATATCTCCTCCAGATAATTTCCTTTAAATTATTTCTTATAAAAAAATCGTTTAAAGTAATCTCTGCCTTGTCAGGTTTGAAATATTCGATTGCGGAAAAGATTGAAAGATCAAATTCTGCAGCTTGCGAATTCCTGTGAAACTTGCAAATTCTCAAATCTATATTCACTGCGAATGTATGCACGTATCTAGTTATCATCGTTTAATTTAATTTACTTCCAAGTAATTTCAACCGGAACAAAGCGTTGTTCGTAATAGGAATTTCTCATATTACCAGCATATAGTCCTTAATCCAATTTCCGATTTTCACGGAAAATTGGTATGCGAGTTTAATTTAACATTTCCTGTATTTTAATATCGCTAATTACATCGAAAATATCGTTCATACATCGTAATTTTTGTACACTGAAAAAAATTACTGAATTTTAATATTTTTTTGAATAGTCCTATATAGCGGAATATTTACTAAATATAAATACATATATTAGATACAAGAACCATTAGTTTGATTTAACTATCATTTTTTTCACTTATCTAAATATTTATTTATCGTAAGTAAATATTCCGCTAAAACTATTAAAAAAAAAATTTAATAAAGTTTAATAAATTTTTTTCCTCAGTGTAGGATTATTGGGAGCAAGTTAAGGAAACTCTGAAAAATCGAAAACAAATTGAAACAAATGAATGTCAAAGAAAATTAGAGATTTTATAAAAAAAATGTTTTTTATATTTTTCTATAGAACTGGAGAATTACTTATTTTTGCAAAAATGGTAGAGAAGAGAGATAAACAATTTTGTAATTTACCAGTTAGATCTTAAAAATTTTCCAATATTTTAATATTGTGCCATTCGAAATTAAAACAATCTTATGTTTATATAGAAATGTTGTAAATTAAATTTTCAAATTTTATTTGTGTAGCGATTGTGATATTATCTCCTATTAAAATTGTGAATGTTTGAGCAGTTGAAAAAAGACAATTTACATGATTCATATCTACATGATTTGTATGTCAAATTATTTCATCTGATGCGAATCATGTTTTTCGTTTATCGGAAAAATTATGTTAATAATCTGCTCATTAATTTCTTTGCAGTTGATGATGTTATTAGCAGTTAGTACAAAAACAAGATAAATAATTTTCCGACTCCTTGATTTTCTTCTGTTAATTATGCTCTTCTTTTCTCGAAAGTTACAAATGATACAAATTGAATCATTAATTATCTTTGCGAAAGTGTTCACAAATTAATGGTCGCTGTCGTACTCTCCATTTTCGTGACGACCTCGCTTTGTACCATCATGGATAGCATCGACGTAAATTCTTATGATAATCGCCACCATCACCTTGACTGGATTCTACATGAGCCTGGCTTTTTCTCTCTCTCTCTCTCTCTCCTCTCTCTTTCTCTAACGATCTAATAACATAGAAAAAACACGGTTAGTGGGCGTACAATTTATTTCTGGTTTACCGTTTTTTTATTTTGCAGCGTACTATTACACGCCATATATATAAGCGCAATACCAAAGTATACTCTTCACGTATATTTTGTACGCTCCAATGCCCTCATCATGTCTGTTACGTACAGTGTACCGATCTATGTTTCGCCAACTATAATTGTTTATTTATTATTCTTGCATAAAACGAAATCTGGCGAGTCTGACGAGAAGCAGTTTAACGCAGTCTAGGACTCCACAATACACTTCAGTACTGTTAACTTTTTGTTCTGCACGATTTCGCTTTATCAACTTCAATTTCTTTTGATACAGTGACAATCAGCTATTCCCAGCTACAGATAAATTTTTTATAGCTTTGCGAAATTTCGAAAAATACGATATATTTAACGTACGAAAATCTCGTGGTATTTTTTTTTATTTTTCCCTCTTTTTCTTGTAATCCTATATGTGATTGGATCATCCCAGTTTGCGATAACAATGCGATATGTAAAGGAATCACAATGTTTAAGTTAAATCTTTTTTTTATATGTGTTCATTTGATTTAAACAATAACGTCGACCAGATGGTTTACGCCAAGTGCGATTTTTCTTCTTCTAACAACGTGATTTTTATTTTTCATCGTGGACTCAGTGAAGAATACTAACATGAAGTAACATGATTTAATTCATCTCTTTTATGCAAGCTTACTATATAATGCTGTTTGTATTATGTACCAAGGCTATGAATGTTTATACTTTGCGAAGTAATGTCGAATTCATCACGGAGCATGAAGCTTCGAATTTATATGCAGATAGCGTATACTGATGGAAAAACAAATGGATAAACATCTAATTAATCGCTTTTCAGAGAACCAAAGCTTTCACTTTGCTACAATGCTTTCGAATCGTAAGCGATGTTACGTTGTAGAAGCGAAAGCTCAAGTTTCCATAAATGAATTCGTAGAATTCGTAGATAACGTCACATATCGTTACGGTCCTTATATAATGTTACCATGTTCCTCGAACTCGATCACCTCAAGAGAATTATTCAAAGAAGCACGAGAGAAACATCTATTACGAGTTTTTTAATTACGAACTTTACTAGCAAAATAGACGAGAGATACATTTAAACTCCTTTTGACGTGTATAATTCAAATATCGTTTTTCGCATGAACCAAAATCGAAGATATATTATTCCCTTAACGATTCATGATGCTTTATGACTTACGATTTCGTTTCAACGTCAACTTAATATTAATCACTGATGCGATTTTTCACAATATTATTCCTAACGCGGAAGCGCGGATTCGCGACACGTCAATGATATTTTTGTGGCATTTTACATAACTTGACGATTAAATGCTAATGAACACAATGAGCCCACAGGTCAGGCCGGTCGGTTGGTCGGCGAAGTTCCGAACTGATATCACGTTTAATTGAATCTGACGCGTTTCATTGACATCGCGCGGCGGGCGAACATTGTGAGATTTAAATGCACGCGGGTTCCAAGCGAAGCTTTCGAGCGTCGCACAAAATGAAGAGTGATAACTCGAAAATCCGCACGACTATTTACGGTTCGCGTGGACTCGTAGAAACGCGATCGATAACGCATTCGGATTCCGTGACAAACGTCTCGTCTGTTTTTTCTTTTTTTTTTTTTTTTTGCGGATTTTTTCGCGTCCAATGTTTCTCGTTTTCTCCTACTTTCCTCTTTCCCTTCTCTCCCCATACCGTAGCTAGCGAGGTACTCCTTGTTTATGGTGACTGATAACTGTATCGTCATAAATCATATTTCAACGGTCTTCTGCTTTCATGATCGTGCAGGGGCTGGTCTTACAGGGGTCACCCCGCCGTGGAAAGCTCCGCCTGGTCTCGTTCCTTTTCTCTTGACGTCGTGCCAAGTGCGCGTCGCGTCGCGTCACTTCGCGTCGCGACGCGGCCGAATGGCCGACGGACGCGCGATGCTTTTGCACCGCGAGACCCCTGAGAGCTTTTGGTTGGTGTGCGAAACACAATTCGAAAGCGCCGCTTGCGAAACGGATAACTCTCTGAAGGATTTAGGGCAGAGATGGAAGTTAAAAGGTCCACACATCTTCGATTGATCTATATTAGAATCTGAAAGAGGATCTCTGATGTGTTCTCTTCTCAAAAGATTTATTGGTTCTTTAGGCGACGGCTTTGCGATACTTTAATCGAATTTTTGCGGTTTAATTGAAATTTTAGCATTCCTCGTTTGAAGCAAGATTTATTTTGAAGTTTCTATGATGTTTCTATGTTCGTAAAAATCCGTAATGTGTAATCGGCAAGTTTATTAGTATCGCAAAATTATTAGTATCACAAATAAAACGCTCTCTTCTCTCTTAATGGAAAGATCGTAAAACTAGCATTATTGTAATTATCATGAACTGAATTATGCATGATGGAGTTAGGTAAAAGCAAAACAATTATCATAGTACATTTTTTTATTACATACTAAATATTATAGCTTATTTCTAAAATCTCTTATTTATTTCTTATTGTTATTTCTTCATCACATATCTTGGACTTTCTGATTTAATTATCAATCCAGTGGGCTTCCATTTAATTAATATTCTTGCGAGAGTTAATAATAGTATGCAGCCGAAACATTCAGTAATTCCATGATATTATCTTCATATTGTGTGCTTCGATAGTACATTGGAATTTTATAATCCTCTCATTGAAATATCAACTATGTATGTAGGCAGATAAAGCATAATGATCAACGCACTCAAATCGTCCATTAAATTGCTTTAACAACTTAACTTTTTAGTGCTTGCAGTTTTACTCATACGTCATATATTTCTGCATTAAGTTTGCATTTATGTCTTTAAATATGGATGTTTGATCATAATTTAAGTGATAGTGACGCGTTTTTGTTGCAATTGATCACTAAAAATGCCACGTGGATCAAAACACGTTACATATCACGATATTTTTTCAGTTCTCGCAATATCACTCACACATCACATATTTTTACATTAAATGTGTATATCAGCTTTTTTCATATAACCGTATTTGATTAATCAAGCGATTGTGGCAAATTTTTATTAGGATTGAACGCGAAGTAGAATATCACGTGGATCAAAACATGGCTAATTACATTACATTATTCTTTTAGTATTCACAGTATCATTCACCCGTCATACACTTCACGCATTAAATTTACATCAATTTTTTTACCATACGCTGTTAAAAAAATAAAAGTTTGCTTCCGTTACGTGTAATGGAAGCAAATTTCAAGAGGGTACATTAAAAATATTTAATGTTGTCAATGAAAATGAAGTTACAAGTAACTTAAATTTCATGCAAATTTACATAAAATTTTATGAAAAGTTTCAATTGCAGATACATTAAATTTAATTTATTGTCATAAAATTGAATTTCATTTATGTAACTTAAAAATACATTTTAAATTTAATGACATTTTTAACAATGTACATAACTACGTGTTCGATAATTACGCATATTTATTACGACTAAAAAATATAGACATGCTATATATAATATGTAGATCAAAGCGCATTAAATTAATTCATATTATCCTTTTACTTGGTACTTGTGTTATCACTCACGCATCATGTATTTCTGCGTTAAGTTTGCATTTCTTTTTTTTTTTTTCATGTACAACTGCGTATTTGGTTACTTAAATGAACATAACGCGTTCAATTAAATGGCCTTATCCTTTTAATAATTGCTCACGCGTCATTGTATTTCTACATTAAATTTGCATTCTACTTCTTTTTTTTCATATAATTATATATAACGTATATATAACGTATTTGATTACTTAAGTGAGTACAAGTATACACATTTGTTACGATTAAGCTTGAAGTGGAAATATGGTAGACTAAAATGTTGCTCGTTTGAAGGTCGACCGACGAAAAAATTGTGGGTGAAACTCCAAGAGAGATTATGTTACATATTCATATATGTATAATTGCGCCTTCAATTAAGTTTCTTTCAAATAAATTGATTCATGAAGAACGCCAAGTTTTATCCCACAACCGCTTTTATCTCCGTGTCGTTAAAATATATCAATTCCTATTCAGTTTAACGTTAACAGTTGACGCAGCGGCAGCAGCTTGTACGCTCCATGCATAATGTCACATCATTTATAGTCGTTACCTCGTTCTGTCTCGCGATTTTTCTCGTTCCCGAGCTGGTTCACGATATGACTTCATACCTGTCATACCTTTCACATCGAAATATCATTTGAGTTACTCAAATGAAACTGAGAAAGAAAATATACTGTTCGTCAAAATATATGGAAAAAAAAAAAAAACACGAAATAACGTCGGTTCTAATTTTTATGTAATCTCGATTTTAAATTTCTTCAAAATTTGATCAGAAAAGAGTTTATTCGTAAAGAATTCATTTTTTAAATATTTTCCTCCAGAGAGCCCAGAGACTCTCGTGATTAAAATTTTCTATTAGATCCTCCGGTATTCTTGCGCGATAGGATAAAATTTACGAATATTTATATGATATATATATTTAGTAGTGTCTATCGTTTCTATTTTTGTCGCGATACGATGGGATGGAAGTTAATCGAGAAAATCGATCACTCTTTGATTCGCACCAGTATCCACTGGGTGCTATCGCGTAAAACGCAATGAAGGGTTAAACGTAGGCAGACATACTGGCTTTAACGTGACACGTTCTCGCGTTACTGGCAATATGTGAACATCCCGCCCACGTATATGTATATATCGTTTCGTTAAAACCCCCTTCGTTACCCTCGATATGCTTCTCTCCTTTTACCGTTGCTTCTCGTAGGAGCAAGATGTCCCTTCGAGATGTCGGGACGAACGGTAGGCAGGGTGAGCGGATATCCGGTATGGCAACAGACGCCTGTCTTGAGTCGGAGTGTCGCGCGCAGACTAAGAGCAGAGAGAGAGAGAGAGGGGGGGGGGGAAGGGAAAGAGAGAAAGAGAGATACAAGAGATCGTTCGTTAGCGTTGCTGCTCGAACGGGTAATACGAGGTATGGTCGCCACCTGGTATTTTCGTTCGAGCACGAACGAACCTTCAAAACTTACTTCTTCTACGGGAAGTCCAAGTTTCTTTGCTCCTCCGGAAGGAGAGCTTTGGAACAAACACCGCTCGCCTAGATCCAACCGCGGATGCAAGCCTTTTCCGGCGAGTTCTACGAGCATAACGACGAGCTTTGAGCATGTGATTCGAATAGAACTTTGTTAAGTGGAATCTTCATTATTCGCTTATTTATATTTGATGTTAAATGTTATAAAAACATTAAAATATCAACTAAAATTAACATACTTGATTGCCCTTAATTCGTGCTCTCAATTGCAACATCGATTCGAAACTAGACAAAATGTGTTTACCGTGTATGAATTTTTAATACGTATTATACATACACGCCAATATTCTTTTTTGTTAAAAAGAAGAACTGGAATGTATGTGCGCGCGCTTATCTTTTCACGAATAATTTCCTTTTGTACGTACTGTGACATGTATGACTTCACTCGATTCAATTTTCAAACCAAGATTTAAAATCGATAAGATTGTTTCGCTCGACGTTTTGAACGTATTACCGATCGCACATTTGTTGAATTTACGACACAATAGTGATGCGATAACGTATAGCATTTTGATATTTTATGTAAATCACGCGCCCTACATCATCCCTCTTCTTTTTTGTTCTCTCTTTCTCCTGGATTAAGTAATTATCCTTAATTGCGTACGCTTCTCTCGGCTCATAATCCCTTTTTCTCAAAATATCTCTTCTTGGAAATATCCGCTGGTTGGCGACGACCCCATTTGTGCTGTTTAAAAATTATACTTTATTTAATTATCTGCGAGATCCATTTTCCATCTAAGCTACTGAGATAGTTTGGAAATATATCAGGAACTCGTGATATATTCGAATAAGTCAGTGTTTGATGTCGGAATTGAAACTGCTGAATATATTTCTGTGGTTTTAATTTTCGCGCGTTATACAAATAGAAAAATGTATCTACTCCACGTGTCAACCGTTGTCACAATTAAGCACATTGATCATTTTCATTATATTTATGATATGAAAATTTACGCACTTTCCCGAATTATTTCAATCTGTAGTTGTCTCTGTCTGTACATGAACATATTACGATACAATGACGATTCACGACTTGATTTTCTTCTTAAAGTATATTATATAATTATCAGAAAATTATCTTCAGCACTAACTTTAGTCTTAGCTTTAGGGTATATTTAATTGATATCGGAGTGTCCGGGATAGCGTAATTGTGATATTGACCCCTTTTTATATTTTTGTAGTTGAATTTACTTTTTTTTTAAACTTTTCGCGCTTTCTTGTTAACCTTTTTTTTTCTAATTTGAACGTGACTTTCGTAAAACCTTCGTTAATTGACAAAAATTCTGATAATTAATACGAAATTTCTCACATGGATCGATAAAATATTCTTTTTGATGATTTACTTGATTTACTTATTTTACAATCTTGATCTATATTATTCCGCGCTTTTTAGAAAGATTAGAATTGTTAGCCTTAATGATGAAAACGGGATTGAAGATTTTATTTGAAACAGTGTATTTGTAAACTGTATGAATAGAAATCTGGAATTTTATTTTTGCTTTAGACTCTCGTCAATATTCGACAAAATATTATGTATAATCAATCATATTATGTAAAACATTTGAGTAAGTTAATAATTAATTTACAAGCCTTGAGAATCGAAAAAGTCTAAAAATATGAATTTTATATTTACAAGATAATTAATTTTTATAGAATAATTATTTGATGAATATAATTTAGATTTCGAGGATATGAGATTAATTATAATCTTCCGTTTTTTTTTTAAATTACGCTGAAAGCTATTGGAAAGGGATCTATTATATATATCAAGATAAAATTAATTATTACATCTCGACGGTAATAAACACTTGAGATGAATTTAAATATAAAGAATCTGTCAGGTATCTGTCGATTAGCCGGATCTCTACGTGACGAATTATCTCGCTGCATTATGAGCATTAATTGATAACGTCACATGAACTGCCGGCAGATTACATGTCGATCGATTTCAAAGTGGCGATCGTCGAGATATAAAGGATAATTGTTTTGCAGCTTTGAATTTTAAGAACCTCCGTTGTCCAACGTTTATTTTCGTTTCGCGAACTGTCTCGCTCTCCATCATTTTCGATGCGCTGCTATTTTCGATTCGGCGCTCGATCGACCAGGTCACACGGTTAAGCGCGGTTCATCCGATAATGAAGATGGACTTTCCTAGATTTTCCTGAAGAATTTAATATCATTGCTAACGTTGCTGCTGCCGTGCGAGTTTGACGATGAGAGAAAGAGGGAGATGGAGATAGAGAGACGAAGAGATGGATATATATATATATATATATATATATATATATGTGTGTGTGTGTGTGTATCATATGTACATATATGTATGTATGTATGTATATATATATATGTGTGTGTGCGAGAGAGAAAGAGAGAGGGGGGGAGGGGAGAAGGGAACTCTCGAGGTATAGGGAGGTGAAGAAGGAAATAGCGAGAGAGGGATGCGACTATAACATATCGCCCCGATATTGTTATCGATCCCGTCGGTCGGAAGGTATTTGTTACGTTCATTGTTTTTCCTTCGCACCGTCGAGCAAAAGGAGATCACGAGGGCCCGGCGTCCCTTTTACAGTGCTAAAAGGTATCCGCGCCCATCATCTCTACCTGTTTTCTACGCTTTCTCTTTTCCCATCTCTCGTCCCCTTTTTCTTTCACCTTTCCCTTTTCTGGGTGTTCTCTTTCTGTATCCCCGGGAATTTCTTTCTCGCTCGCATTCCCGGCTTTTTTTACGTGACGATTTCAACACCGAAAAAAAAAAGACTCACGTTACATTTGAAAGAGAGAAATAAAGAAAAAGAGAGGATAAAATGAGAGGCGTTTATTAGCAACAAGTACTTTGTGGTTCTAACATTGAACAAGCAAAAGTTTACAAAAATTAGTATAAATAATAAATTAATATCTTATAATAAATTTACCGTGCATTAAAAACTCTTTGTGCTGAGTAGTTAATAATATTATCGACGGAAAAGCGTTTTTTCTTCATTTTTTTTTTTGTTCAAACAAGACGGCGGTCGCAAATAGAAATGGGTTATATTTAATGCATCAAATGCATGGGAAATTCAGATCGTATGGATAAATCTTTTTGTGCAAGGTTCGTGGTTTATTTTCGTAATTTATACTTTTACCGCGCTACTCTTGATGCACATCAAGAGCGACTGTTGCAGCATTAAATCGGTCTTGATCGAAGTAAACGGTTTTAAGCATTTGTGTTTTACATTTTACGAATTTTTAAATTTCAGATTCAGTTATAAGATACACAAGCGATGACACTTTATTTCTATCTTCCACATTCTCCATTACGATCTCGGCGGAATGAATATAGCAAGATAATTATATTATATTAAAAATAATGCAACGTAGAGACTTTGTAAAATCCAAGAAAGAGTGCCGATCGCAATCTATATTAGTCGACAGGGTAAAGCAGAAGCGACGTTACTTTTCACGTGGCTCCTCTCGAACGCGCCTTGTAACCGAGTTACACGTCTATTATTCGTTACCTCGCTGTTAATTTGTCATTTCTAACTGAATGGATAGGTATATTTTCTTCTACGAAAGCGTCACCATGATGAACGTGCAGCGAGTAGTCGATCCATCCGGCGCGCAGCGCGTCGCGTCATCTCGGTTCGCTCCATCTCGCACGACGGCCATGCATAGCTTATGCCGCTTAATTAAATATCCCTGCTCGCCCGAACACCGCTGGCGTTTGTCTGACGTTTTTCGATATTTTATATGGCGCATCTGTACGAACGCGGCGTATACGAATCCTCATCAATGTTTGTTATGCGCTGTGAATTTTTTGCGTTAAAACTTTTACATGTGGAAAATAAATGTGAGAATTTTAGATATCAAAGTTTCCACGCATTGGGAATTTGTGTTACTCGATTTTTAAAAGAATCAGATATTTTGACTAGTTTTGAGAGATGCGTGTAAATGTGCAAATATAATTATCTCGTGTATAATTATTAAAAAAAAAAAAAAAAAAAAAAAATAGAAATTACTTGCAATTCATAGTTTGCGTGGTTACGAAGATATTTTTATATCAACATTTGGGAAAAAAAGAAAAATAGTAAATATACACAAAAATAATAGGCGGATAAATGATTATCTCCGAATTTCTTCACCGTATTTTAATCTCGATTAAATCGTTTTAAGATAATAGATATTATCTAGGTGAGCGACAAATAATACATATGAATATAGATGGAAGTATTACTTCGCTTTTTTTAAAATAGTTCATTTAAGTAATCGTCGAATCCGCGACGTTAATTTTCGGTAGATAAATTATAGAAATTTAGAGTAGTAGAGTGATCGCGTGAGCGCGATTATTTTAGAAAAGCTTGAGTACCTTCGAGTCTACTTCTGTAATCAATCCGCCGACTCCGTTCCTACCACACGCAATACCGTTACGTATTCAAACTCATATCCCGAGTGCGAATGATCATCGTTGACCGCGGACCGTTTTAGGCTTATTAATTACTTATCCGTCTTCCGTTTCTCGTGTCTTCTCGCGCTCGCTCGGCGCGAAATCGATAGGCCAGGACATATCGAGCACTCTCGCTTGCGTCGTCTCTCTCTTTCTCGACGGGTTAGGTTGTCCAATCTCTGTAGGGGTACAGCTACATTGCAACTCATGCATAATACATTACGATCCGACCTGGAGTAGATTTATATTTACTCCCGTACCGGCGGATAATTCGTTAAATATCGACAGGCACCGCACGGTTCCCGCGCGAGCTTTTTACGTCGACGAATATCCAACACGAATATTCCCCGCTTTGTAGATCCCTTCGTCTTATTGTACGATCCAGGGTAGTGCAACAGTTGTGCACGAATCGTCATAGCCTAAACCGGACTTCCCGAGCGAATGTCAGTCTACGATTGGACTCGAATCATTCTCGCGGCACAACCGCGCGCGTCATGAATTCTGAAAATCTTACAAATAATTCTTTTTATACGATACTGGTATCGTTGCCAAATGTGGAATAACTTTTATACACGAGCGGTTTAATTCGCGTTCGACAAAACAATGTTATGTTATTGATATTCTGGATTTCCACGAGAAGGTCGGATTTATAGTTACGGAGAAATTGGCAGTGTAACATTTTACTGTTCTAATATTTTACTATGTCTGTATTCTATTATTTTCGTATTTTACTGGGTTTCACCCATCCTGGTTTTATTTTGTGAAAAAAAAAAAGAGGTATGACTTGTGCACCTCCAGCGAGTGTAATTTCGAAATTTTTAGTGACGCGTCGTAAAATTTGGCTGCGGAAATGCGGAAATGCACATACGGATATTTTCAGAATTTGATGTATTTGTCAGGACGGAATTTCAAACGTCGTGCTATCTAATGCCGTCTACTCTGGACAGATGAACCGCGAATGTCGGCAATTCCGAGTGACGTGTTACCGCGACACTCGATATCGCCTTAGCAAATCGACGTCAATTTCGGATGCATCCGGTGAAAATCGGGACATCGATTTTGAACATCGATCGCGTGCTTTCGAAAATTCTGATGAAGACTCCACAAATGATTCTGAATGAGATCACCCTTTTTTCCTCTCTCTTCTCTCATCGAATGATCATTTTCATGCAGATATTTCAAATCTGTTTTTTTTTTGCTCTAGACTACACTAGAACTCTCTTCTTGCTTTTTGACAAATATATACCTATCTCGCTTCAAGTTCCAAAGTGTATACCAATTTAGCCATAGAAAACAAACCTTTTATCTATTCTTTTAAGATTTTTCATGAGCTGTGACACTGTAAAAAAAACACAATGACGTTTGTTCGTCTTTTTGACTCTACTATTTAGACTTTACTATTATATTTAATCTCTGTAATCTACAGACTGTTTATTGCAATTACGATATTTTCTACTATAGGAAAATATTTCGAAGAAATTGATTTTGTCGAACTTCTTCGATATCAGATTCTTGTCAATTTAACCAATTCGCGAATTATAACTTCGTTTAATATTTTGACTATTAAGTTAATTTCAGCATTGAGCTTAATAAATCTAGTGATATTACTTTAATACTTTATTATTTTTTAATGCCTTAATATAATTTACATTGTTTTTTAAATCTTAAGATATTGATTGGATAAACAAAATCATTATTGACAAATGAGCGACGGGATCTGCGCGAATTTTACATGTCGCTCAAATAGATGACATGGCAGTTAAAAAAAGTGTTAAGTAAACAATTTACTTTTCGTTTATCCACTTTCCTGGATCTTGCACACTATAATATGCATGTATGAACATAAGGTGTTGTTTGAATACGAATCGAATTGTTCAGCGGAAAACATTCCGATTATGATGGACAATCCTCGTTGAATCTCTCTCTCGTCTCAATTCGGTCGAATGCTGTTTGTGTCGCGAAACAAAGAAAGACGAGGGAGGGGAGGTACGCACCTCTCTCGTGCAATGTTACGCGGAAATCGAGCGGAAGCGCGGATAACACCTTAAATAGAATCGTGCACTTGCGATACTTGCATACCGCGATGCATGACTCGGGCAGTCGCCGTGCGTTCACGTACGACCGGTCTATAACACAATTGTTATTTTCGTCGACTCCAAGGCGCGCATACATACTTTGTAATGCGCCAGCTCCGTATAAAACGCAGGTCGATTCTTGAACCGTACCGCCGCGCCGCCGCGTTATTTCTGGCGGGCGAAATATTAATAAAGTGTAAGGATGCGCTACGTTTGCGTAAACACGCGGCCTTTCGCCGGTCGAATCGCGCGCATCGCCAGAGCGCCGTTAAACGGCATACCCCGTGTTTTTCTATTCATTTCTCTTTCTCTCTTGCGTGCACTTCCTATCTTAACCGCCGTACGACTACGTAACGACTCGTAATCTCGCTGCTAACTTTCTGTTTCATAATCACCTCTTTTTCGTGATGCGCCAAGTATTTTTTTTTTCTTTTTTTTTCCGCTCCCCCCCCCCCCCCCAAGGTGTGTGTCGCGGTACACAGGTTCTCTCACACTTTGCCTCACGCCCGAAGGAAAATACTACGTCGTGAAAGAAATTAATTATGTGCGTTTGATATGTGCATCGCAAAATTGCAAATTATATGCCAAACGATTACCATTAGGCATCGCGGATTGCTTGCCGCATATCGATTTGATTTCTTGATGGTAACCCTCGCACGAGCGAAGATTTGAGAAATCGTTAGTGTGTGACTTTCCCAAATCGCTATGAACTGCATTTATGCCTTTTATCATCTCCAAGCTTTATTTGAAACTCTCGATTCCACTATTATTAATTCTAATCGGTATTCCGCTACGTTTCCTTGATTAATATTCGCACGTTTAGAGAAAGATGTTTGTAACTTAAAATTATGTAAAGCTATGAAAAACATTTGTTGTATATTTTTTATAACGTTATTGAAGTAAATGTATTGAAGAAAATTCGGGTCCATTAAATCGCGAATATCGATTAGGGTTAAATAGAAAGTTAGTTAAAGCTATGGAGTACATAAATTTGATGGTATCTATCTAATTATGCAGTTTTTAGTTTATTGCATTTTACATCTGCAAATCTTTGCATCAATAAAAATCTAAAGACAGACTTTTTGTATCACATTTGTGTTGTCTGTTGTAATAAAAAATTTTTTCACAATTTATAAAGAAGTTTGTCTGTTTACGTATAATATAAATTAATTTTAATCTCGGTTCAATTTACTCTTTAATTTTTTTTCTAATTCTTAAAACTAGAAAAAGATGAAAATTAAGTCGAACCGAGATTAAAATTAATCTACATTGATAGAAACAATCATTAAACAGAATAGGCAGTCAACATTGAAGGTACATGTCGATACGCATTTCTTTCTTCATAACTTGAATACTTTTTCTACTTAATGCATATTGCATCAGTATTGAGTAAGCTCAATCACATCGTCGAGACAGGACAATCGACGAATCGGTGAAGCCAAGATTATCGTCATAATCGATAAAGAAAAGGTGATAGAGAGACGAAAAACAAAAGCGCGCGGTTTTTTGGTTTGCGCCGCTGTGATCGGAGCAAGTCTCGCGCGCGGTGCTCCACTCTTGTTGACGCGAGCGAAACGGTCACGTCGCGCACGCGTCTTGTTGCACCAGCCAGTCGCAAGAACATGCGACGGCGCGGCGTGCGAGTGCGAGTGCGAGGAGGACGCGGGACGAGCCAGCGACGAGCTGGCAATAAGCGGCGCGAGATGGCGCACGCGAGCACTGGACGGCGCGATTGGCTGGCTGCCGGCTGACGTCCGCGGCGTTATCGACCAATAGGGGGTCGCGCTGCCGCGACGTATCTCGGCTCGCCGTAGCAAACTTCAGAGGCGAGGTGGACCGACTGGTACACGATTACCAGCCGCGACGACTCGTTTCCCCCTCTTACTTGCTCGTGCCTTCTCTCTCGCTTCCTCCGCTCGCTCCATCTTTACCTCTCTCTCTCTCGCGTGCGCGCGCGCGCTCCTCCATCCGTCTCGCTCGCACGCATATATGCACACTCTCTCTCGCTTGGTTCTCAGCGCGACTTCCTCAAATCTTTATTTCAGGCTCGACCGCGAACTCGGGGCGAACTGGTCGAAGCGCGCGCGACCGCCCCGGTTTTTTAACCGTCCTCACGGCAAGCTCACTACAAGCGGCTACCGCCGTCGCCGTCGTCATCGTGCTAGTCGTGCGATACGTCGTACATACGCGCGACTGTGTGCGCCAGGGCAGCACCCGTCGCCGTCGGAGTCGCGGAGAGACGACGCGTGTCTAAATTTGAATACGCTCTGGTAGCGTAGAGGAGAAGCAGTGCCGTCCGCGCGTGTTACGCCGCCGGAGCGCCGTCTTCGCCATCACCGTCGTGCTTGTCACGCGTGTAAAGTATATTTTAAGAAAGACGCTCGTTTCGCCGTGCATCTCTAGTCAACGCATCTAGTCCCCGCGATCACGTCGCGGGTAAAAGCTAACCTATCTCTCAACCTCGCGCGCGACACACGAACGGAGTGAGCGCGCGTACCGACGTACCGACGCACACACGACCTAAGAATAATTCACCACGTTATCAATCGAGATAAGTCCCTATAAATATTATCGTGCGAGTGATTCACGGCGAAGGTGAAGGAAGCGGAGAGAGAGAGAGAACGAACGAAGAGGAAGAAGAAGCAAGAGCGATTTGGACTTTGATAAAATTGACAAACGTTTGCGGTTGATTTTTCTCTTTCGATACGCACCACGACGCAAATCATCGACTAGCGACGGTGAACAAGATCGAATCGTCGCCGACGGACCGCGAGCAGCGAGAAAGCAGAAGCGTCGCACGCGACACACACACACACAACGCGCGCGCTCGCGCGCGCGCGCAATTTGTGCTTGCGAGAGAGGAAGAGAGTAGTCCGATTGGAGAGTGTGCCAAAGAGAGGAAAAAAAGAATCGCCACGAGAAAGAAAGAAAGAGAGACGCAACAACGACGAGAGAAAGAAAAGAGATAGTGAGTGTGCCTGCCTGTCGGTTCTCGTTGATTCCTCCGTTCGTTCGTCGGTTCGGTTCGGCGTGGTATTGGTCAGCGACGACGCGAATTAGTGTGCGAGAATCAGCATCCGGCAAGGAGAACGAGAAGGAGGAGTAGTAACGACAACAGCAACAGCAACAGCAGCAGCAGCAACAGCAGCAGCAGCAGCGGCAGCAGCAGCGGCAAGTTTTGTTTTGATCGGCGAACGATCGCGCCGTCTCACGATCTTCGCCTCTCTTTCCCGTCTCTTCGTCGTAGGCGCCCGCGGGGGTGCTTTATCGCGGTGTGGAGGAGGAGATATCGATTGCGCGCACGGGACCATTGACGTCGTTCTGGAGAACGGCCGAACGTCGTGAGCGAGAAAGAGAAAGAGAGAGAGAAAAAAAACAAAGAAGGACACGGCGAGACGAGACGCGACGCAACGCGACGACGACGACGACGACGACGATACCTTTCGTTGTCGGCGACTTCCGCACGTTCTCCGTACGCTAACTAGTTGGCGGTGTACGTTCACGTTGTCGTCGTCGTCATCGTCATCGTCGTCGTCGTCGTCGTCGTCATCATCCTCGACGACACGCGGCGCGTCCTCGAGCGAGATCGCGATCGCGATCGCGGTTCGACGCGCCGCGTCGCGGCGCCGAGATCCCGAGGATCGCCCGCTCGCTCGCTTGCTTGCTTGCTCTCGGCCTCGCTCTCGTTGACGCTCTCGCGGGGCAGATCGATCGATACGCCGCGGCTCAGCAGGGACTCGGCCGACCGACCTGACTCCCGCCGTCGACATGCCCCGCTGATGATCCAGTAGGCTGCGAGATCCGGTGAGTTTACCAAACGCAGTAGCAACGACGAGGAAGAAAACCGGGTGAAAGAGAGTGAGAGAGAAAGAGAGAGAGGAACGTGGGTGGGAGGATAAGGAGAGGAGAAACACTCTTTCAGTCACGGTGAATCTCCACCAAGAGACCTCCCCCTCTACTATCGATGTTATGTTCGTTAGGTATGCGTGTCTTCTTGGACTTCATCCAAGAGAGACGGTCGAGACTTCTCGACCCTGCGAGCTTCGCGGAGAGAAGTCGGACCAGTCGAGATCCGTTTCGCCAAGTTCTGCGATGATAATCTTCATATTTTCTCTCACACGTTATGATCTTTGATCTCTCCGCGCGCGGACGAGATTCAATCTCTGCTTTATCCGAAACGCGACACATTAATTCTGAACAATTGTTCTAACTTCATTATCGCCATGGACAAGCCGAACGTCTTATCGCGAGATTTTAACTGTTATTAAAATAGCAACGTTTAACACCATTTTGCCGTGGTAGAAACGGTAATTTGACGACACTGAATAGTAATTGCGAGTAATGCGGTAACTGGCGATCGTATCTTGTCTTTAATTCGATTACTACTGTATGCTTTAGTATTCCGCTCCTAATTCGATATCTGGAACTGTCTTATTCAAGATGTCGTAATTTCATAATCATTCGGTATTAGATCTGTCATGGTCTGACGTTCTTTGGTCAGAATTACCAGAATGACAAGGGTATAATTCTCCTGGGATATATTCAATAGTGTTTTATTGATAACATGAGATACGAGGAGCGACTATGATTACGATAAAATAATTAAACCTTTTATAAAGATGGAACTATCGTTTTCTACGAATGCACGTTCGATACGGTTAATCATTCTTCAAGCTGGAATTAATGCTGTACTGATAAGACAATCAAAGAAATGTATGTGCAGTATTACATTGTTTACGTTGACATGTAGTAGTAATTCCTTTATCTAATTTATAGCCGGAGCTAAATGAAGAGATTACATAATTTAAATATTACATAATTTATAGCTGGGATATGAATACCGATAAAAAATGAATTTAAAATAAAAATGAAGAAGCGGGATTTTTCTAAAAAAAAAAAAAAAAAAAATCAAAATTTATTAATTGTCCTGTACAGAGTTCATTAAGAAAATTAATTCAAAGAAGGAAAAAAATGCTTTTCGTGTTCCAAAAGATTAGCATTGTATTCTTTTTTTAATTTGTTCAAAATTCTAAAACGTAATAAAATCAAATTCTAAAACGTTATCGTTTACGCTATGTAAGCGATTGCATTGACGATGTTCCCTGAAATCTCCCTATCATATTTCCGCTATTAAAGAATGGTCTGATTGTAGTATATTGTGTTAACGATAGATTTGCTGTCGTACCGTCGCGCGTCGTACGTTTGATACGCACATAAATTTTTCACACAAATTTTTACACAAATTGACATGATAAACTGCGATAAATGTACATTTTATTTCTAAACGCATAAGGAAGTAAAGGAAAATGCTAGGCATATCGAACTTGAGTAATGAAAGTACATGAAGTTGTTTAAGATTGCGAACCTCTGATTGGGGATTACCAATTCTTTTTTTCTGTCGTTATATCGACTTTGTTAGGTTGACCGAGAAAATAATGGGGACCCAGGCTCGGTTCTCTCGCTCCGATTAAAGACGCCCTCCCTTCGCAGAACATGAGAGAGAAAAGAGGAGCGTGCTCGGTACCTACCGTGTAATCCGAGGATCACGCCTCTGTGATAAATTATATCTCCTGCCCACGGCGAGATACTTTAATCAGATCCTTAAAACAATATTCGATCATCCGGAACACGCGCGCACCATTACATTTTTATTTGGGACGGAGAAAAAAAAATGTGGAGCAGAGGAAAAATTCAATATTTCAGAGCAGATCAATTTTCGTTCAATTTCATGGGATTATAGAAATATCTCGCTCCAATGGATCGAACTTCGCTTAATTTGTAACTAAATAAATATCGCAAATTTCGAAACGTTACAAACGTTCCCGTTATAGTGAAATTATTGTTGTGACTGGAATGTTACTTTATCTTTTAATTTCTCTATGATATATGCGCAGCATTTCATTCAGGATGTATCCTTCCGATTGCGTTTGCGATTAAGAAACGTGTAACTTTTATTACACGTTGCGTTATTTTACTCGGAATACCATAAATCATCGATGGTCATTTTGATCGGTTCGCTATCTAGCGCGCGAGCATCGGTGCGGAATCTGCGCAAGTTTGCACGCATAAACGATCCGACAAAGCGACATCCTAACGAGCCGGCATAGTTGTTAGTCGAGCGAAGATTTCATCGAGTAACACATACATACGCACACAAACGTAGGTCTGAAATTATCAGCTACAAGGATAAGATATAAAGAATAAGGCATAGATAAATAGGTAGATAAAGTTTATTACGTATTCTTCAACATCTTCAAATGGGGAAAAAGATTTCAGTGTGCAATACTCGTTTTTTACTCCATTTCTAAGTGTTTTAGTAATTTGTGTTTTTGCCATCGGCAGATGCTTGGAAAGAACGATTTTGCTGAAATATCTAAAAATTGAATTTTGAATCAAACTAATTACGTAAGAAACTCGAACAATGCTGTAAAAAATGTTGACGTTTTAATAATCAGCATCAGTATCCTTGATAATGTTTTTTGATCTAACTAAATAATTATTTTCAGATCTGTATTCAACTAAAATAGATACTGTGAATAAAACTGTTCTTTTTCACACGTATCAACGTTATAAACATGATAATCTAAATTCTAAAATTATTGAATTCAGTGGCTATGTATATTCAAGGAATGTCGAATATTTTTTTTTTTTTCCGAAAATAACATCAAAGTAGTGAGAATTGACACACTTAATATTTTCTTTAAATAATTTCCGTTAATACTATCATAACGCATCCTGTTCGCGCTGCGATTCTTAAACTTTGTCACCTCCGTCTTCGTATCTCGTTCTCATATTTCATTGTATCTCGACCTCGGCGCATCTCGCGCGATAATCCTTTGAATTCGATATTGACTCGGCTCGGTCGCGGACACAATCGCTCTCCGCGATAAGGCACAAGTTCTATCAGCTGGACCACATGCGCGCTTTCAGTGTGTGACATATATATATCTACTAGTCAGATAGCAACGCGTTTCTTCGATCGACAAAGTCGCATCTCTCTAACGGCCGATTATTAATCGGCGCGATGTAACGAGATGCAAATGAGCCTCACGTGTCGGCATCGCTGCAACCGGCTCGCCAATGAAACGAACGCACGATGATTAAGTACGGGCCGTTCGCTCGACTGGAACCTGCTCTCGTGTCCGCCTTCTGATAAGAATTTCATAATTTTCAATCACTTTTTTTTCCCTTTTTGACTCCGGGGTGAAGGTCAAGCATTACGTAATACATTTCGCGGATATCGTATTAAAGATGTATGTATACCTATTACAACGCAAAGCATTACCAAAAATACGAAAGTTTTTATAGATTATTTTATTATTACTTTTGAATATTTGTGGAGAATTTTTTTTACGATTCTTTTATTGGTTTGAAAGTTATTTAATTTGCTTGTTCGTCTTGGTTCTTGTGGAAAATCGCATTTTACGTTTTTACAAATTTGATGAGAGGCATTACGAATTAAATTTTATATATATGTAATAATAAAATTTCAATAAATATTCGTGCAAAAATCCATGTGGATCTCGATATGTTATATTTACCTATGTAAAATTGCATCAAAATATGATAATTATACTGTCAAACATTCAGTAACATACAAGAGAAATGTAATCATACGTCACATGTGTTGTGGATTTGTGTTTACTAATTATTCTTCAATTATATGATCGTCGAAACTTTCTTTATGGCTTAAAACTCGCCCCCACTGAAGCCGATTATACCGATCGGCACATTGGCACTTCTTTTTCTTCTTTTTCAAAGAAAAAGAAGAAGCAAAACTGTCGATTGGCACGCTTGGCTTCAGTGGAAACAAGTCTTTAACATATCCGTATATCGCCATTTGCTGCGACATAATATTTTCATTGCGTTTCGATACGCCGTAAGTTACGGACGGCACTATAATACGTACCGATAATAGACTTTTATATTACATCCGGATTGTTCCAAACCGTTAACCGAAGAATTAGTCCGTGGTAATGTTTGAACAGCTGTTGGCTTGCAACTTCTTGCACTTAAACCTTAAACAAAATATTCCGCTCGAACGAAAACCCTAATTCCCCAATTCTCCGACTAATCGACTTCTCGAACAAATTTCTTTCCGCACATCGAAATTATCCAGCGGTTTATTTCTGATATTACTTTATTATGCATCGTTGTAATATCATGCTCACTCGTTCCTGATACCGATTTCACTGTGTCTCGGCCCTGGGATGTATAGGCCGGCGTGCTGCAAGCTGGTGGTCGCTGACCCTCACTCCGAGTGGTGGTGTACGCTCTTGTATAATAAACCGAATTCGATCGCGGGAGACACGTCGAGCGTAGTCTTTTCCTAGATCTCGTCGCACATCGCCGGTAAAGATAGCAAAGGGGTATATACGTATAGCGAACGCGCGCGGACGTGCCGAGCGCTATGTCGCTTTTCATTCACTAGTCGCGCGCGCGCGAGTAATAATTTATCTCCACCCCCTCTTACGGTTGGAAAAGTCGTCGTTGGAAAACTGCGCGGGGAGTATGTACACCCACGTGGATCGATCGATCACACGCGGAACGTCGATTCCGCGTCGAGGTGGCAAGATGGTGATAGCGACGCCGAGAAATCATTATCTCGCGAACTCGGGGGAAGGTTTATGTTCCCTTTCCCTTTAGCAAACGATATCGAACGATATCGAACATTTCCCGCGAATCGGTTTCGCTTTTCGTCAATAGAAATCATCCATGTGTATCCATAAAAATTGTTTATTTAATAATTACTGCTGTACACAAAACAGGGGCGGTTTTACATGCAAAATGCCAAACTTCGAAAACTTGTATAATTACTCGCTTGATGTGTAATTACGTCGTGCAACGAACCTGAATTTCCTTTGTATAAAGTTAACGTGTGAAGTTAACCACACATTGCTCATAGTTTAATAATCTAATTACTGCTATTTACAAAAAAAAGAAGAAAAAAATTGCAAAAGGATGAAATTGTTTTTCATACGAAATGTCGAACTTTGAGAGCTTCTTCAAGTCTTGACTTTTTTTCTTATTAGGGGAAACCGATATTTTATACCAGTTATAATTGGCTATAAATGTTATATCAAAATTTAATAGTGTTATAAATTATGAGCACGTAACAACACTCGAGAGACTTGATTTTATTAATTATAAAGATCACAAAGCTTTCCTGTAGAGATATTTTCAATTAAAGAGACGCGCTATCTCATGCATATTTCGAATGTACAACACACACACACACACACACACACACACACACTGAAAACTTAATTTAATCTCGAGGGAATAAATTATTTTATACACAGACGTTGAATAGGATTTTGAATATAGTTTGCAATTAGTATCGATAATGACTGTCTACATTTCTTCACGGAGAGAACAAGAATGTAAATGAACAAAATGAAGTAGTTGAATGAGAAATATATAAAGCAGCGCATCTAATTTTTTTACATTTCGAGACGTGTAAAATTGTTATTTTTGAGAGGATACCTTTTTTTTTTTTCAATAATTGGAAGGGCAAATATTAAATATTAGTTTTAGCACGCGCGAATTTATTTATATCGCTCAGGCAAGAACCAACAAACGTTTCGCCCACTCGGTCGTTGGTTTGTGCGCTTTGGAAAACGTAAACAACGGGATTCGCGACCGATAATTCTCTCCACGCGCGCTATATAACGTCTGGCAGCTGGCGTACACGTACACGTAAAAACCCTGGCTTTAACTCGCCGTTCTAATTCTAATCCCCCCCCCCCCCTCCCCCTCGGACTATATTTACTGAAGCTTTTCCCATTCATTGCGAGCACGCGATGTGTCGTTACGTGAATTAACGCGAATGCAACGCAGCGGTGCGGCGCTGCATCGCGTTTTACCCCGTTATTTTCGTTGCACTTCATTTTACACTTCGTATCAAGATCGCGTTTCATAATCGCGCACGCACGAGACGCGATCTAATCGCGCGAGTTAATCGCGAGTCAATCGCGACCGTTATCCATTCTTCTCTCCCCTCCCCCCCCCTCCCCCTCCGATTTCCATCCGAAAAGAACCGCAACGAACGGAACGGCGTGATACGTCCTTTATTTATCGACGATTTTTATCTGTACTCGGAATAACGAGTAGTTTATGCTAATGTAAGTTAAACTAATGGGAACTAGAAGAGAAAATATGAGTCAGCAGAAAATAAATTAAGATAATCTGTGATCTGGATAAATTATTTAAATCTAAATGAGTTAAATCTATACGAATGCTGTTATTTTTGCGATATAAAGATACATTCACACAGTTTTATACAACTGAAAAATATCAATTTGTTGTACAGGATGATGAAAAAGTATGATCAATTTTTGTATGTTTAATTGTTTGTTAAATTATTACTCGGATAGTAAGCTGACATTGAGTGTGTTCCAGTAAAAAAAAGACACAGATGATTCAATGTAACACGATGAATTATTATATCTTTATTGTTAGCCAAAATTAAACAAAGATAAAATTACTATGTTTTACTGAATGGTTTTTGATATCATTAAAATCAAATAACACCAGCTTGTTACCTGATAATGATATGTGTTTAAAAAAAAACAAACTCTGAAATGTTAATTTGCACCAAAAAGTTTTTATCAGTTAATTGAAGATCGCTCTACTGGCTGCCTGGCAGAATTGATCCGTGAAAAGATGGGCGGTTATTGTTGATGCGTTTCCGAAGCGCCTTAAAGCTTGTTTCAAAGTTAAAAGTGATTATTTTGAATATTTATTATTTTTTTCTATTTAATAAAATATAACTAATAGTCCAATTTATTTGTTTATATACGTTACTAATAATTTGATAAAGACAAAACTTTGTGCATCAAACTTTTTTGTCATCCTATATAATAATTGTTAGCTACGACTTAAATGATTTTCTTAATGACATTCTTCGATTGTATCGTGTAGGTGGGAGATTTATTTATCTGATTTACATTAACTTTACATATTAACTTCATAAAAAGGAGACTTAGATTGCGCATTACATGACGTAATTACACATCAAGCATGTATCACGGTATGTCGAACGTACGACGAAAACATGAGAAACAAGTACGAACGAGCTTCGTCATTCGCATTTAATTTAGTTGTATTTCATCTTCTTATATAATGCATTCTTCACGGTATATTGCCGCGATCAGGTATGCGTGAAAAGGTACAAATATTTCGAGATACTACCGTTCGACTAGTAGTCTCGTCAACTTGTACAAATTTCATTAATATTTGGACAGCTTTCGAGCTAACGACATCCGTAGGTGAACCATTAAAGTCAACCGCCGAAATTACGGCTTTTACATATGCGAGGGAGCAAAAATCGATCGGTGATTTCTTCTTGTGAGTATCGTCGTGAGTTGTTTTTGTCCGTCTCATTTTACGCTTGTTACACGCCTATTGCTTTTGCGTGTTCTGCTTGTTTTCTCAAAGTTTTTTTATTGGCGCTTTGCTTATTAATCTAATTTTTGCAATTCTATTTAATTGATTAATAAAAAATGTAATAATTATTGTTTTCTTCTTAATCTGAAATTAATATATCAATATTATATCGATCGGAGTTTGATAGATCTAATCCAGAATTTCAATTGATCGAACTAGACATTTTTCTCAATGTTTTATAAATTTAAATAAAGAATATATTATTTTTTGCATATAAATGATACTTAATTGTGTTATAATTCATTATCTGTTTTCTCAATTTCAATTCTATTAATATTAATACTTTTCTTTGCTAAATCATTTTATTTATTCGATAAGCATTTATATTATAATAAATTAAATACTACATATATATTTTTATGTATTTATGCGCGTTCAATATATTAGTCGCATATATTTTTTTTTGCTCATTTATTTACGAATCATGCAACGTTTAATCGGATCCTCGCGTTGATCGATAAACTATGATCGATTGGCAGCTGTTCGGCGTCGATCGAGGACGTCGTGGCGGATCTCGTGGAAAATGAAAATTCCAGAACGGACGGTAGATTGTAACAACGTTCCAACTGCCATTCGCTTCCGTTCGCACGCCGATTAATCGCGCTTCTCTATCATCAAGACATTACTAGCTCTCTGGTTCTGTGTGTGTATATGTGTGTGTGTATGCGCGTGTGGCTCACCACATCCACTCTCTCTCTCTTTCTCTCTCTCTCTCTCGTATAAGCTTCACTGGCAGTAGGACAGCGCGCAAGAGGGGAGAGGGGCCAGGGGAAGAGCACCTGTGCAAGGTTGAAGAGTACACCACGACCACTCCTTGTTTGTCGCAACCTGTTAACGCGCCGCCTGTTCGCGTATGCCGGCGCGCAACAACCCTTCTTCGTCGTTCAACCGACGGGAAAACTTTAGGCCGTGTAATCCCCGGCAACTGGTCGACCAACCGACCGACCGACCAACCGACCGACCGGCTTGGCTGGATAGCAGTCGGTCGATCTGCACTGTGATCATCCCGGATTATCGTTCTTCGTCGTTTCTCAAATCCGCTATTGAAGTCGGCCGAGACCGCGCCGGCGAGAAATCGATCCTCTGACGCAGATCGCTCGACGAACGAGTGGTGGTGATGGTGGTGGTAGTGGTGGTGGTGGTGGTGGTGGTGGTGGTGACGATAACGACGGGAGGTTGTAGTGGGGTAGTGTACCCCGTATAATCGGATCCCTCCACGAGAGCTTTTCCCTTCTTCATCATATATCGCAACGTTACATCGTATGCCGCAAGGCACTCACAAACACGTTTAACATATATATATGTGTGAACAGGAAACTGATTTATTCATTAGTTTCACGGGACGCAAGCAGCGGCTATCTTTTACAGTTGCTTACGAAGTCATCCTTAACTTAACTATTTATTTAAAAAATCTGCAATATAAAAAATATTTTTGAACGAAAGATGTAAAAGGTCAGAGCGAATAATCGGTGTTTTTTAGTACACTTTTATGTAAAGTATATATGTATAATGAGGCAAAAAAATTTCGTATGTGTGAATAGAGGAGTTGTATGAATTTCATTAACGTTTATTCTTATTATGTTAGTTAGGTGTTTGTTAGAAACTGCTAATGAAAGTGAATGACAACGGTAAAGCGATTTGCATTTCTCCTTGCAAGATGAAATTTATTCATTATTATATGAATCAAACTCTTTAAGAGAGAAGGGAGACGAAAATCGTACGCGACAATAATAATTATCACAAAAATAATTATCTTACTAAAAACGTGAAAGATTGAATTGAAACATCATTACGACTTTGTTGCTCTTTTCTTGTAACGAATTCCGTTGGACGCACTCAACGTGCACTCATATAAAACAGTCATAATTGACGTAAAAGTAGGTACGTTTAATGTAAATACAGAAACGGCGAAATTTTCAGAATTTTATTGTGCTGTTAATAATAAAATATGTATTTTATAATTGGAAATATTTGCATTTCATTTTTACACTTAGACTAAATCAGTGTACAATAGCTTTTTGATGTACCCCAGCCCGCATTAGTGCGTTCAACTGAATTCACTATTAGTCGCTTTTACTCTTATCTCCTCCAGGAAAAAAATTGTTAACATTTCCGGGGGAGACATCTTTGAGAGTCTAGAAAAAAAAGTGTAAGTGAAATGTACAAAGTATACGCAAATAAACTTGTTGTTATCAGTAGTTGTATATTACGTACTCACGTCGTTATTTCCCTGGCCGATCGTTTGCATGGTAATATTACATACACGGTCAAATTACAGACACGTGTAATATTGTAGAGCGCGCGCGCGCGGGTACTTTTCAATCTTCCGCGATTATTCACTTTTCGCAAACTCAAAAATCCTTTCGCTGAACGTGACCTTCGTCACTCATTCGTATCAATAGCGATAAAATTCTTGAGCCACAACATTGCCAATTGACTATTTTATCGGGCAGTGCGTTGCACAATGAGATAACAATACGAATCTTTACGTCTATATCACAGGATTGTTTCTCTCTTTCTTTCTCTCTTTTTCTCTCTTTAATTTTCAAGTATTCGCACTGATGTACTTTAGATATTACTAGTTTCACAAAAGTCGTTTCGTTAAAAATGAGCGATATAAGAATGAACGCGTATGTGTATTTTAGGCATATTTAAATATTATATAATAATTAATGAACTCATTTGTGTACCAATTTGTCGTACATTCTTCTACTGGACATGTGAATACTAAACGCGCGTTAATATTATAGTTGAGTATGGAAAACATCACAAATTGCTAAGAGCTTATCTTTCATAGTTACTTTAATAGTTTAGATACTCGATATTTTTTTTCCATTAGAATTTCTAACTTCGGTTTAGTCAAAAGTAAAATACACCTGTATGACGTACGAATTTACATTATTCTTTCATCAAATTTTTTGGACTCGCAAACTTATGTCGTTATATATCATTAGGCATAAATATCAGTGTTACGTGAATCTTGTCTCAATTTATGCAAATGTGTGTAAAATATAGCATCGAGTCTTTTTTTTTTAGATATAGGCTGAGCACAAAGTAGACTTCTTCAACTATTGAGGACGAAAAGAGGAGTTTTGGGCTCGTGTAACGTCATACCTGCTGTATCGATCGTGTATTACGCAATTTAGGACAGTAGACATCATACGTATTACAGATTCAGGACACGGTAATGGCATTGAAGTAATAATCGCGCCACCCTCGTATTGTCCTCGAGATACACGCATCTCGCTTGCCTGTCGAACTTTTCTCACGAACGTAGCGTGTCGAGAGAAAGCATTTTTCGCGTTTTACTGTAGCAATAAACGTTGTAAGATTTTTTTACAACGAAATCCGCTCCGTTCACCATGTTCCCGCGGAACTTTTTATTCAAACCGAGAATTCTCGTTTACTTTATTAGATGTAGATCACCTGGTATAGGGTGATCCACCCACGAACTTTTCTCTCAGACGGGGGATCGTATTTCATCGTTACATTTTCACCGCATTAACGATCGAAGCAATTAACGTTATCTGCCTCAATACGGCATATGGTTGCGAGAGATAAAGGAGTCGCTTTCTATTTCCCAGCTAACATTATTGCCAATACGCTATGTGTACGAATACAAAGGCTCCTTTAATTGCTTTAATTACCTAGGCACCAATGCTTTCGAACATTGTAGGAAAGAAGCAAGATCTGTTTTGCATTCCGTATTATACAATTCGTAATTATCTATTATTCTATTCTATCCTCTCCACGATCGCGATAGATGTATCAGTATTTGCACACTGTTTTCCGATTATCCTTGATAAACGGTTAACCTATTTTTTTACTTTAATGTATCGACCCAAACATCTCCATTTTTTTCTTCACACCGTTTCTCAATTTTTAAGACTGAAATTTCAGTTGCTAGAAATCCACTAGTTTAGTCTGAAATATTTACAAGAAGAATTGGATTCTTGACTTTCTTTCATTCTATAATACAATATCCATCTTTGATATCAGATCGTGTATGATGCTCTGAATAAATCTTGTCAAGTCCGTTATTCGAATTTATTTTGACCCATTTTTATTTTTAAAATACGATAACAACACTCCGTATTGATTGTCGCGCTTATAAATTCATTTCATTAAAACCGTGTGATGTGTATTTTTTTAAACCTTAATCGCGCTAAAGAGATATACTCTGAGGACGAAACGAAAGGTGTAAAATCTTTCTTTCCTTTTTTTTTTTTTCGGGAAAATGCAAAGAGCTAAATGTGCGTCCTTTGCGTGATGATGCTAATTCTATACGAATTCTATTCTAAAAAATCATTGAAGCTGAGTGAACTCCATGATTATTTGCAATGATCGAGCATCGATAAAATTGCCGACGCGAGACGTATGTTGCTTTTCGTACATTTTGCATCACGCATTCATATACATTTGCCGCGACTAGAAAGCAATTTGAATATAATGTACGATGAATCATCATTCTCTTGGCGATCAGTTGCGTTTTCATTACTATCTCTGACCGGATCGTTTTTCTCGCACTCCTCTTTCTGACAGTTCTTGAACTGTATTTGATGAAAAAAATCGGCAGTTTTTTAATAAATTAATCTTTAGAGAATGGTCGAATAAGTAACATCATTTATTTCGAGCAGAGATTTTGTTTCCATTTTTAATTTAAAACTCGTTAAGACACTTTAATGTGAAAATGAGATGGTCACTTCACACACCCGCTTAGAATAATTCAACTCCGAAATTTAGTCCGAAACTCATTAGGATACTGAATTCCTTTCAAGTCGTGACGAAGAATTCTTTTTGATACCTTCCCTGAAGAGAAATTACGTGAGAGTAAAAAAATATAACTCCGACAAATACGCCGCGCTGGGATTTACGTCGCAAAAAGTCAGAAAAAATAGAAGGAGTGGGGATAATTTTTCCGTAATTACCGTGTTACATGCCTTTGTGTTGTAATAGTATTGTATTGTGATTTCAGTTTTTTATTGTTAATATTAATGAAATTATTGAATCGATTTGTCACTGTGTTAAGTAGCGCCATCATAAACTATAATCTACATAAAATGATTACTGTAGGACGTGCAAAAGACTTAGTGGTTATTTCGTGATACATGAATGTAGAGGAATAGTAAAGTGTGTTGTATAACAAAATACATAAAGTACTTTGCTCTTGTATTTTTTGTTTGTTGTCTTGTATACCCCACCTGTTTGAGATATATGGCTTTTTTAACAAGCGGGATTTATGCCTAAAGCATACAAAGTGCGCAGATTGAATTCAATGCACTAAATACATGAAATATGTACCTCATGTCATAACATTTGTATCAATACATCTGGGAACATTATTTATTACTTCATACACACATATTTATCATTCTTATTCCTTAATAAAACACTATAAACGCATTTTACAAATTATTGTCATTTTACATCTTAAGTTCATTTTTTAATACGAAATATAAATATTTCTAATATTTTTTTTTCATAATAGTAGACAGTACAAAGTTTTTACTGATATAGTAGATAATATTTAATAAATTAAGTTTTGATAGGTGCGGCGTATATATCGGAGTTACCGTATATTCGTGTTTATTTAACATATATTTTATTTTTAAACACGCTGTATACCTTCTTTCTGTTATTCAGCTGCACCAAAAAAAGTTCAATTATCTTGTTATCTTGGAATAATATTTTTATATGCGTATCTGTAAAATATGAATTATCTCGGGTTAGTAAGGCAAGTGATTAACGCGGCTTTCAATTGTATAAGTTGTTTGTAAAATTGCAACGATTTTGTTGAAAAGTTGCGATCATAAATTTTTTGTCTGCTCTTTGCGTCTTTTACAGTTACACTCTAAAAGGCTCGAGTTAGTTAGAAGACACGTTACATAAGAAAAGATTAACGTTGCCGAAGTTAAAAGATTATCACGGTTTAGCCGCGACGTAAATTCGTTGACCCAGAGCATATATTTCGCCCATAAAAACACCCACTGGCTTAAATTAGTTCCCCTTCCTCCCGACACTGACGATTTATTTGTGGGCCCGAAACGTTTAATTCGGTCGCGCTTGTGGCTAATTCTATACTGTACCGTAATAGTTGCGTATTTATAGTATATATTACAGTAATATCGTGACAATTAATTTACCGTTCATCGTTATATTATCCGTCATTGATTTTAGAATATATTGCAATAATAATGACAAGTCTTCTTTTGGGTGGTGCATTAAAAATGGATGTAATTGACACCTCGGCGTTGCGACAAAGATCAACCATTGTTCATAAGAGTAGAACTGACGAATCGGAGTAGTTCAATCTGATATTTAACTACTATATTAAAAATAATGTACAAACACAGGATATTACGAAATGGTATACTTAATAAACAGATATAGTATAGCTAAAAAAAAAAAACGAAAAGTATTGTATTTATGCGCAATGAATGAAAAAATAAAAGAAGAATAAGATCGAGCTATTCAAACTGAATTTTAAAAGCGATTCGCAAATTTTTTTCAGTTCACCTGTGTATATAATAATTTTTTTGTTAATTTTAATAACATAAAAATATTTTTTTGTCATAATAAGAGCTTTGATTACTTAGTTACTTTTGCAATTGTCATTTGGTCGAAAGTCATCAATCACGCTACTGGAAGTTATGGTCTGCCCGCGATAAATTTTTCGAGAATCGAGATAAATATTCCGTTTTTTTTATTTTATTTTATTTTATTTTTTTTTTGTTTGTTATTTAGGAGAATACCTGTCGCAGAATAAACGCACGTTTTATCTCAACACTTAGTTAAAAATTCCGTTGTATTAGCTCGTCGCTGCGGCAGCTCAATTATCAATTCCAATTGAAAAACACGCTCTCCTCCCATAACAACGTCGCGCACGACATCATTCCCTTTTATTCCGCTTGAAAGCCACAATCTCGCAGTGGTAAACGATTCGACACTTTGTTTGCCGGTCCGTGGGCTCTCTGAAGCACACGCCAGCCGGCGCTTTGCGAACTTGCTCGTATACACGCACGGCATCGTAATCGATACATGAAAGTGACACGCGCTCGAGTTTCCATTGAATATTAGGTTTTAAAGCGCGGTCCAGTTCTGTCGCTCTCCGCGAACTGTCGTGCTTATTTATCGCTCACAGCCTTTTCCCGTAACACCCCGACGAGCGAAACGCATTAAATCTAGAGAGACGAGTAATGTGGGAATCATTTAAAAGCCAAACGTCCCTTTCCACCGGTAACTTTTCCGTTTTTTTTTTTGTTCGAAATTCTCTCGTGACAAAATATTTTTTCTTGAATAAAATACTCGACGAATATCTTGTATCTCGTAAAATACAAGTATAAATTTTATTTACGTAATTTACCTATTTTTGTAATCTCTACCGTCATGATTATCGTTTCCTATTTTGATAACGAGAAAGTATAAGAGGTTTTTACATACGAATATTATCATGTTTTTCTACATTGTTTATTATAGATTAATATAATTTTAATTTTCAAATGAATAAAAATGTGTGTTTTTTTTTTTATGTTACAGTGTTCTTAATATTCCATCCAGTGTGATTTCGAAGACTTGCCTCTTATTCAAGACGTGGTGCAACAATGGGTCGAAAGAAGATTCAGATTTCACGTATCACGGACGAACGGAATCGTCAGGTAATTATAAATATTTTCAGTGAAACAAGTCTGACGTTTCTGTAGCGATTTAACGGCGCTCATTAAGAGCGCGTCAATTAGTACATATTTTTGAAAGTTGTTATGGGGAAAAATTGAAGCGTACAAGCAGCAGAAATTTATTTTTCATCTTTTACTATTGCAAAGAAATATCAATTTCCGAGAAATATCAATTTTGTATCACAAGTCAATATTTTGAATAGACGTTGAAATTCTACTTTTTGCTTTTCTACATAAAGTATAGAATGGCGCATAATTAAGATAATCGGCTCTGGGATATAAACACGGCGGCTCTATAGATACATTTTTTTTCTTAAAATAAATTTAATCTTTCTCGCGATGAGAAAGAAAAACGTAAGAACGCGTATAAAAAGATCTTGTTAATTATTGATGCGATTTTACGTAACGTGACTGATTGGGCAATTAAATAACGCGATGAATCAATTATCGCAAAACGAAGAGTATCGGCTGCGCCTACCTTTATTAGCAGCCTTATTACTCAAAACTTCGCTGAAGTTAACCTTTGATGCGATTCCCCCCTTCTGCTTTTATATGCGACAGGTGACCTTTAACAAACGGAAATTCGGCGTGATGAAGAAGGCATACGAATTGTCGGTACTGTGCGACTGCGAGATCGCGTTGATTATCTTCAGTTCGAGCAACAAGCTGTACCAGTATGCGAGCACCGACATGGACAAGGTTCTTCTCAAGTACACCGAGTACAACGAACCCCACGAGTCTCTCACTAACAAGAATATTATCGAGGTGAGTCGATTTATCCGTCACGGATTCTCAGGATGAACGAGAATGCGCCAAGGATCGATATTGATGTCGTCGCCGATTTTTTTTTGTAAATGTCTCTCTCTCTTTCGCTAAAATTTTCGATGGGAAAAGAAATATATCTCACGGATATCTTTATGGATATGTATATATGCCAAGGTCAAGACAGCAGTGTCGAATATACAGGGTGTATCGAAGAAGCTTGCTATGAATTATAAATGATAAAAAGAATTTTAACAGATTACAATACAGATAAATTTTATTGAACGTTACTACATATTGAAGGTTTTTTTTTTTTCCAGAAATACGAGTAAACAACAATCAATTTTCAAACACACATACTCGGGCCTTAATTTAATGAAATTTTAAGCTGTAGTTTATAAATTCTTGTATGAGGTGTCAAGACTTCTAAAATTGATTAATTTGAAAAAAATATTAAATTTTAAATAACAATATTTAAAAATCTGATGTAACATATGATTATGCCGCGACACGTGTATTCACATATTATGGTGTTTTAAGATAACTGAGAAGTTTTGAAATTCATTCTCCTTAGGCATGTTTTTTTTGATTTTGTCATATTATATTAGGTGTGTCGATAATTCAGAAAGAATATAAAATCAACGTTTCACGTACAATACCGTCTTCTTACACACTTGCGGAACGCGGTTTCACTTCGATGAGAGCAACGCGATCCCTTTTTCCTTTTCTATGCGGGCATAATTGCGAGAATAAACCGGGTAGGATAAGAAGCGCGCGTCTTGGTGTTAAATTAACGTGCATGTGAAGGTTGAGTGCCCTCGGGCGGTGTGGTCACGTGAACCTGTCTGCTGACACTTGCAGGCGCTCAACAAGAAGGAACATAAGGGTGCCATGTCTCCAGAGAGTCCGGAACCCGACGCAATTGAATATAATCTTACCCCGCGCACCGAGGCCAAATACACGAAGATCGACGAGGAGTTTCAGATGATGATGCAGAGGCATCAGCACAATGGCAGCAGGGTAAATATTCAAATCAAGTTAAATGTCAGTTGTATCGAGCCGAGCTTATGTTTATGCAAAAGAAAAAGTTATAGTTTTTTTTTTATTATGGTTACCACACATTTATGTTTATGCAAAAACGCCAATTAATTTATTCGTCTGAAATCTTTATAATCTTTAGAATACGAATATAATACCTAGGTATTTCTATATAATAATTTTTGATATCGGGTCCCTCTTTTGAAACATGTTATTCAAAATATTTAAAACTGTCTAGTTTGATTTATATAAGGACTATTTAAACAAGTTAATTAATGTTTTAAATTAACTTTATCGTCTTTATTAAAATAATTAATATGTGAATATTATGTTTTATTTAAAATTTTAATACGTCCTATCACAGATCAATTTTTGTAAACGTAGGTTACGATTGTTTTTGTATTTATTTTTCTACAAAGAGAGAAGACATGTGGTAAGGATTTTTTTTTACCTCTTTTTGAGAATATTTTTGCAAATGTTGCAGTTATTAGCAATTATTAAATATTTTATTATTTCAAAAATACATATGTATATATGTTATAAAATTATATATATATATATACATACAATAACAATGTTTTATGTACTATTTTGTTATTATTTATTATATTATATAAATTAATATACAATTAGTATATAGTACACAATTTATAACTTATAAGAATTTAACACATTTTAATTTAAAATGAAAATAATTAAATAGAATTAACTTCTATTTAAATAAAACAATCAAACATACGAATTTATATAAAAAATTGTTTGACGTGTTTCGCTTAAAATTGCTTAGCCAATTGTTTTTAGAATTCTATTTTCGTCACTAAGAAAAGAATTAAATATGAGTTTATATACATTCGCCATTATATTAAAGTTAAGATAGAACAATAGCAAATTACAAATTTGCTATCAACTGCTCGACACAGCGCTATATCTATACACTCTTCACTACAGGTATTATTAATTTGCATTGTCTGTTGTGATTGTAGACAATGGGACAATCGAATTATACGCTACCGGTATCTGTACCAGTGAACAGTTACGGCGAATCTCTTCTTGGATCTAGTCCACAGATGGCACATACCAGCATTTCTCCACGTCCATCGTCGTCTGAGACGGATTCAGGTAACTTTAATTAGTTACAAAAGGCTGGAGGCAAATTCCTAGTATTTTCAAGAAATTTGCGTCTAACTTGATAAATTATTTGTTGTAGTATATCCTCCGGGAGGAATGTTGGAAATGAGCAATGGCTATCCTCCGTCAGCGTCACCATTGGGTGGTTCACCTAGTCCAGGACCTTCGCCCGCACTCGGAGTTGGTGGAGGTAGTGCAAATAAAGGCAGCAATCCGTCTAGGCATTCGCCACAACCTCCGCCTCCACCGCCACCGCCTCATCCTCACAGGGCTAATCTTCGAGTGGTTATACCAACACCACTTGCACAACCTCTCTCCGAAGACACTAATTATGATGTAATTGTCTCATCATTATTAACTTAAATGAGTGTTACAAGAAATACTTTACTTTAATCTTTATTTTATAACAATTCTTCTGAATTTCTCATATTTATAAATTTCAAAAATTATATAATTTGCAATAATTATTAAAACATAAAGTTAGAAATTGAATTCCAAAATACAATTAAGAAAATAAATTCTTTCTTTTTGTAAAAAATATTTTAAATGACAGAGAAAAAATTTCTTATTAATTACTAAAGCATATATATTGTGTGTTTAAGATAAAAAGATGTTCGAAATTTACGAGAAATTCATTTGTGCTTTTAGAATGCCCATACGCAGTCTGCATTGAATACACCTGTAGTAGCGTTACAAACACCAACAGTACCAGCCGGATACTCTAGTTTTGGACCAACAGATTACTCCTCGGATCTCGGAGGCCTTGCATGGCCCACTCATCAGAGGTACGTTGTTGATGAGTTATATTCGGCAGCCACCATGTCCAGCATCAGGTAAATCATATTTCATAATTATTGTTGTGAAAGAAAGCTATATGTCCAGTTGGTATGACATACTTTCAGTTATTTTATCCATATTAATTAATAGATGACATGTTCGGTTCTAATTGGATTAAAAAATTGAACATATATAATAAAATATTTTTCACATTTTAATAAATTGCATTAAATCTTATTACAACTCATTTACATACTTCAATAATTGAAACAAATTCAAACTCAATGTACACAAGTTTCAATTAGTTTCTATTTTCTCATTCTCATTCTCGTAGTTGTTATTTCTTTTTGTTTCTTCTTTTCGCTTGTCTCTTTAAATTCTTCATATTCATTATTACTTAATTAAATAATTCGCATAGATCTGTAGCTGTAATATATCGACCACTGGAGCGCTATAGTTTTTTTTCGATTACAATAGTGTTTGGCATGTCATTAAAATTGTGAGTGTTGGATATTCTTCATTTTTATTTACAGATAGATTGTGTGCTTAGTAAAATCACATTATTATGGGAAAATTATCAAATATATTGTCAAAAGTACATTCCCATAAGTCACATCATGATTTGATTAACTTTCATTTATACTTTATGCATGATTGCATGTCCTCACATAAGTATACACAGGGATGGGACGCAAAATCATAGAAAAATTATAGCTTCTCACTAAACTAGACTTGTTGCGATAAGAACATATTCACACACATATTTTCTTTTTGAATTTTTAACAGTTTACACAAATATTTCCCTTGTATCACAAAACTTTTTCGACATTGCAGTGGTCTTCCTCACCTAGCTGTATCGAGCAGTACACCACCACCATCCACGTCGCCTTTACCTGTAAAGATAAAAAGTGAACCGATAAGTCCACCCAGAGATCCGCATGGTAACAGTGGGTCTAATGGTGGACCCAGTAACGCCAGCAATCTACATCATACAAACTTGAATGTCGGTCCATCGTCCAGTACCGGTCCACCGCCACATCACGTGTCTCATCCGGGACCTCAGACACTGAACTTGGTATCGAGCAGACCGAGTAGTAATCCACCTCCGTCCCACTCGGGTAGCATAACACCGACAAATCTACCGTCGCCGGGAAGTGGTGCAGTCGGTGATATCAGAACGAATCATTCTAGCGGTGGCGGGAATGGAGGGAACAGTTCAGACTACGAGAACGGACCGCTCATGAAACGCTCGAGAATCACGGAAGGTTGGGCGACTTAATGTCGATTAAATTGTTGCACTCATCAGTTGTTTGATACCTCCTCGACGTACAACGGCATATAGTGCTTGTGAGTTCCAGTATAATTAAACAAACTCCTTTTAAACGTCTTTGAAATGCGTACTTCGTACTATCGCGATAACGATAGCTGACGTGATGGATACGCTTCCGCCATAACTAGCGGAGTGGAAAAATCTGTTTATATTTTGAAGCTGACACAGAATATACATTTATTTGAAGAAAAAAAAAAAAGAAAATACGGTGCCATAATGTTGAAACTTTATATATATATATTATATATATGATAGATACATATATATATATTTTCATGTATATAATATAAAGTGTTGTTTGTATATATGTCATAAAATTCGTACTAACTTTCGCGATATGGCATTGAGTCCATCCTTGATGCTTATCGTACGAAAATTTATGCGAAAGGAAACAGTATGTTAAGGAATAACGCAGTACCCAAATTATAAAATTTCTGAAAGTGTAATACTGAATCTAAAAGAGCTTGTGAAAAAATCTACACGTAGTGTAAGATTTATAAAGACCAGAACTTACCATTGCAATTCGTTGTTATTTTGTATGGTATAGTAGTCAGAATACGCCATAACCCGTTAATATGATCTCGCGCTGCAAAAATATGCTTTGTTCAGAAACATTGCCATTGCAGTTCGCAAACATTATATTCCATTAAATATATCAGCCGTTTATTTATGGGCAACTTGCTTGTTCGCGAGAAATGCAAACTTTCTTATTAATTGCAGTTTTCTACTCTTAAGAGAGAATTTTATCAAAAAGAAATTTCATATTTTATTTTGCACATTAAGATTTTTAAATGTTTGAATTAACTAACTAATTTTATTGTTAACGTGAGTTTATTAACGGTCTGTGGTTTCCGAGCATATGGAAATCGACTGCTGTACTCAAACTTTTCATGATATTCTATAGAACAAGATTCGAAATTAATATATTGAATTATATGAGGTAAAATATGAGATAGATAGGCATATTATATAGTGTTGATTAATTAAAAAAGATATACACACAGCGCGCGTATAGATATATACATACATATATATATATATATACACGTTATATACATTTTCCACAAGTATTTTGCACATTTGTATAAAGAAAGATGGAGGAAGAAAACTTGAAAACTTGCAACCCTTGAAGCCTAAAAATATGTAACGAGAATTTGTATACTACAGGTGTATGCCGTATACTAAAAATGTGATTAAACAAAACTTATGATAAGGAGGATTGAGTGATATTAATATTAATAACTTTAATCGTAAATTTTTAAAGAAACCAAAATTACACACATTTTTAAATACACTTCATTATATTTGCCATGATCAATTTTATATAATTTTAACCTGTAGTTTTTTTAAATATAAAAACATTTCTAGAAAGATTGACTGTACATAGAAAACAAAATTGTTCTTAAGGTGAGAATTTAAAAAATCTTTCGTCGCAGAGATCTATTCTGTGATATGTAAGAAGTTATATGAATATATAGAAGAGATTATCCTTTTCGACATCAGAAACGCGACCTTCTCGGCCAACAATCATGTAAAGATAAATTTAAAAAGATCTTGGCAAAACAGGGTTGCAATTGTGTAACGATGTAGAATTACCTTCTTCCTGAAATCAGTAAGATGAAAATGTGTCAAGATGGTTTCAATGTATGTTTTACAATCTCAGGATGTATCCTGATGAAAATCGTTCTCGAGAGTTGTATTTGATAAATTATTGTAATTAACATACTAATGGAATATGCAGGTATATGAATGAATAGTGCCTGGCACCATTTGTGGCCCTCCTGTTAGGATGCTTTCCCAAATCATATATGCAGTACAATTTGTTAATAAAGTCTTGAAAATAATAAGCTACTTAAGCGCGATATATATACATATACGAGGAAACGATATATGATGTTGTAAGCTTTATAATGTGACTTTTTGACAAATAGCGTGGGAAGGCAACCTCTATTATAATCGAAGGTTGTACGATAAGGTATAACCCTCGATATTCATTTTCTTTATTATGCATATATTAGAAATGTTTCATATGACTGTACGAACAATCGGTATGTGGAATATGAAAGCGTAATGCGTATAGTCATTAATCTTAATCACGAATTTGTAAGATGATCACAAAGTGCAATCTCTTAGCCAACACACTTTTTTATCAAACAAAAAAATATAAAGAAATTGTTATTTTTCATAACGAAGAAGTAAACTTTAATGTATTAAAGATATATATGTCTCCACTAGTTATTAAACTTTTCCTATTGATACGAAATTTATTATATTTAATTGATATTTAATTGTAATATATTCTATTCATATATTACGAAAGATGATTGTATATACCTGGTACACAGGTATAAATGTTTGCAAGTGGATTTATATTTTAAAACTTCGTATTATGTTTAAATGCATTTGATCGATATGTTGAACAGGAATACGAATTAAATCCAAGGCCAATCTCTCGACGTTATTTTTTCGAGAATATTATACCCTTTATTGTGACTTTTGCATAACTTTGAACGTAAGATAAAAATGTTAAATCAGTTAATTTCACATTTTATCGGCGTTGTTATATCGGTAATTGAAATTTCTCACATATATTTGCCTCACACAGGATATAATTTAAATTTAATCTCAACGGATATTATAAACTCAAAACTTGTTAATTCTTTTTCCGAAATGCCCTATTGTGATATCGAAACTGACATGATCCTTTTGCATAGTAAGTCCATCTAAGATCATTTGAGTGTTCTGACATCAACACTTCTATACAGTCACAGTGTGATGTGAAAAGCATGAGCAGTACTTTATATGCAAGGTTTATATGTACTATCTGATCTATTTTACCATAACATATAGTATGATAATCCATAACAAAACCCATAAGAGTAGGCAATTTGTTAAATGTACGTTAAGTACATGTACGTACACTTCAATGTATATTTTTAATATGAAGTACGTGTAAGTTATATCTGTGAGCAAAAATAAGTTGATGTAATTAAAGATGTATTCGTCTTGATCGGCACAACTTATGACGAAGGTTACATTGTTATCAACATTGCAGAATAGAATAAAGTTCATACTTTGCAATTTTCACTGTTTGACTGCAAATACTGAGAACTATAATTTTAAAATCGTTTGAAAAATGTAATATAGACAAAATATTATCAACTTTGGAAGACTCCCGGTGACTGAAGGTATATTTTTCTGTATTAGCTTTTTTATTTTTTTTTTTTAACTTGAAAAGTTCAAAGCGCGATCCAATTGTGTAAAATTGTGCTGACTTGTGTGACATATATTTTATCTAAAATATATATTGCGTTTAAAATATTCATTTATATCGTGTTCTAAATACTCTTTGGTTACTTGCCGTGATCATACAGTTGTGCCTCAAGATTTCGACAGATATTCAATACGTAAAATAATGATAATTATTGTAGTTAAAAACTCAGAGACTATTGAAATTGTTGGAACGCTGTGAACGAAATGGACCATCGTTAGAAGAGCCATATGCATAAGATAAATGAGGTCTACGAATGGTTAGACGTTTTATATTGCAACATAAACTAAGATTGTTTGGAAAAGAGGCCATTATAGGCTTTAGGCAATGTTCGCAAATAATCGAATTGCAATGCACGGCACAAGTACCAGATCACTGTAACAATGTAGTAAAATAAAATACAATGTATATGTACTAGCCACAACTGTTGTCACCACAAATATAAATAAATAAATATAAATATATATATATATATACACAATTAAGTTTAAATACAGATTTAAGTACTGGACATATCTGTAAAGCCAAGTAGCATCACATTTTTAAACGTCATAAGGAGATATCGTCATTTTACTGTTACTATCTGTATTTGTGCATTTTGAAACTGAAAACGGTATAACCTGTTTGATACGTACGCAATCACACCAAAAGTTATAAGATCCTTCATATATTTTTTAACATATAGTTATCGTATTGAGTTTCCGCTTAGTTTTGAAATGCACTCTGTAAACAGATGATGAAGTGTGACGGGGGACATACTTTAAACATTATTATGTAGTTATACACGTATTTGTATAATACAGTTTAAAAGGGAGGTTGTTCAACAATTCCTCAAATTGCGTATCGTACTGTTACAGTTAAATTCGAAGTACAGTTACATTGTACAATGTATAAATTTTAAATAGAACAGTATGTATACAGACACGCACACACACTCACACGTACACATGCATAAAAGATTTGCATCATGCATACACAACCGGATGTATGCATATGTGGATATATATGTATAAAAGTTATTATGATAATGTGTAATAGTAATAACATACAATATTATAGTCGTGCGTTACGTTAGCTGATAATTGCGAGAATAAAGGAAAGTAATTCATATAGTGCCATCATAACTGACTAATTAAGGGAATACCGATTTTATGTTTTAAGTAGTATCATAGGAGAGTATATTTGAGGAAGAAAGAAAAAAAATACTTACAATGTTGAAGACAAAGACTCGGTTTATGTTTGTAATAATAATTATAATGTTTGCCAAGTTTGTTACATAAGTACGAAGCCATTGAGAAATTTTATGTGCTAAATCTTAAAGACATATTTTATCCTCTTATGCACATTCAATGCCACACGCAATATAATACTTGAGTACATAAACACAAACGGTTTGTGCTCATGGAGACGACATAAATACGCTGCGGACACGGAATTACAAAACTCCTTTGTTTGTATGTTATATCTTTGGTGCTCGACATTACCCAGTTATTGTTATACGTTATTATTACTGATCTGTATATGACCGTGCTACCATATTGCCTATTATTGGTCAGTATAATCATTGTCAGAGTTAGTGATAAATAATGATTATTTGATAACGCTCTGTGTACATCACACACATACATACAACATTGTAAACACATACACATTGTGGTTATATTTCAGTGTATCAGCATAATGATATATGATTATTACGATGTTGCCCATAGAATACATTTTACTTGGTTTTTACATTTGGCAGTATTTTATTTTGGTATTATTCCATCCACCTGTTGTATCTTTTTCAACTTGTTGCGACTTGTACGTGTAGTGAGTTCTCCCATTTTGTATTATTATAATATTATTTGTGCTATTTCAATCAGAAATATGAAATTGTTTTGTGAATTCATTGCTTGCATGCTTTTACTGTGTAATACTTTGTGATGATTTGTGTCATCCGAGTTCATATGATCTTTTTTAATTTGATCTGTAAAATATTAATTATTGTTTTGATAAGTTTGTTATCATAGAAATATATTTTGTTGCTTGTTCAAATAATTCTCATTTAAACCGTATTTTTCTAAATAATTGTGTAATATTGTTAATACGTGAAACTCCAATTTACATTATATCAATTTATTGTCTTATTGCATTTTTTTATATCTTTCACGATACACATATGTCAAGTTGTTTAGTAAAACAACTTCATTATGCTTAAAAACTATAGACAGACAACTATTTCTATGAATAATAATCGAAATATTTAACACATTTATGCAGGCAAAATATATAAGGAATAATATAACATCAATAGTCAATATTACATGACGGTGATTAATAGTATATGTCGTATTTGGAATCTTGATACACTGATATCTTAATTTATTTAAAGAAAAATTTTTAATATAATATATATATATATATATATATATATATATATATATATATATATATATATACATATTGCCATTAAAAAATATTAAAAAATAATTTTTTGTTTACTCATTATCTTTTCTTTAACGTTCAGTATCGTTATATTTCATCGCGATAATTGTATATTATACGCGTGTAATTTTTATGCGTTTACACACAGTTTTCTCTCTCGAAGATGTAATATATTTTTAATATAGAATTTTCTTGCGTAAATCTCTTCGTCAAATGCGATATTTTTGTAACACAACGTCTCTACGCCAATTTGGTTAAACTGGATCTGTATCTCGGAAGGCGCGATGATAAGAAATAATTTTGAAATGTTTAATGCGTAACGCGAATTTCTTCTCATAGATAATTGTATCTTAAGGAATATCACTTTATACGTGATTGCAGAAGACCAATTTTTTGCGAGCGATTCGATGTCGTATGTATGTGGTTACATGTTACGCTAAATACACTTTGAAATACGAAAGATATAAGCCCCCCCCCCCCCGTTTCAAGACAATTGATCCTAGAATTCTGTAAAAACGTGCATTTACAGTGATGAAAAGGATAATTAATGTATTGGCGTTGTTTTTTTCCCGAATTTACAATCTATAAATAACTGCCGTCGTATCAATGCTTTTTTCTTTTTTACTTTAAGTACGTAATCTGTATTATCTTCTATATAAAATTATGTCGATTTATATGAAATTCTATTTCGTACATATATCACAGAGAGAACGATCTTGTACTTAAATCTGGACCGCGCGATGTGATGATATTTTATATACTTATTATAAATATGTCGAAGATCAGGTGACGAGTAGACAAATTAAGACATACAGAATTTTCTGTTTTTGTTTTTAATGCTTAACAGAAATGTCATTACTTATCTGTGATGGCTAATGATTTTCGCATTGTATATAATGTGTCTTTTAATCTTTGACCTATCCTCTCTTCTTTGGATGGTCAAATGAACAATTAGCTATGTGTTCTAAACTTTAGGGATCTCGACCATGCGTTTGTGCATACAAAAGTACACATACACACACACATACACACACACACACACACACACAAATACACATACATACACTTTAAGATAAAAGTCGTATGTTATTCAGTGTAGCACAATTGGTTTGCACTGAATATCAATCTTCATTGTGACGTCCACTAATGTAATTTGCAACGATTGTAAACACGTAAGATAGATATAATTGATTCTCTCAAAGGCAAATGCGAAATGATTTGATGAAAACAATCTGTGAATAGACATATCTCGTTATCTTAATAATGTACGAGTACTTAAAACATATATACTGTATTTATCCGAGAGAAGTGTTTATCCGTGAAAGTATATTTTTATTTGTAAGAACGGAAACTTAATTTTCCTAGTTTATATATATTGCAAATAATTTGACATACATAGTGTGCAGATTCTGTTTAAATGTTCCGAGCATAACATAAAAAACCGGAAGCTGTCTCAAAGATAAAATCGCCTTTGCGATTTAGTTCTTTAGATAGAGAAAACGTTGTTTGCTATTTTTAACTATGTTATATTATCTGTATCGTTTCTTTGAAATTATTACTAGCACTATAATTTACGAAAGTATCAATTTGTCAATCCATTAATACAGATTATTGAAGGCCACAAAAATTTAAATGATAAAGATATTCTATTCTCTAATTTATGTAAAAGCTTTGCTTTTATATAATCTTATATAACTTTTAATATCATGAAGTGATAAAAAAATTTCTTAAGTAGACATTCAAAATAGATCGCGGACCGTTTGTTATCTCTTCCAAATTTTATATTTCTCTACGAATCAGGTGAGCGAAAGATGTAATTTAAATATGCCACGAATATGCTCGGAATGATCAATTTTTTCTTTCATGTTTATTTTTATCTTTCCTTTTTTAGAAAAAAAAACAAAACGCTATCTTACGTGCGTACGATCGTGTGTCTATCCTCTGTAGAAATGCCTTATTATCACGTGCCTCAATTAATATTTAAACTGTTCACCTGCTTATACCTATTACTCGTTAGTCGACGTAACGAATATATATGTGTAATATCGAGTTATTCTTTGTACTGCTCTTGTAAATATATTCTGAAGAATTAATGTCACCCTGTCGTCTATATATACTGTGTATACTATCTTGTACATTATACATTTCTACCGCTCTTTTACTGAAACGCACAAACATCTCTCCTTCTCTAAAGGCCGGTTGTTCCAGCTTCAGATAAACTGAGATAAACTATGTGGTGATTTATCTATTGAATAAACAAAAGAGTAAAAGTATAAGAGAGTAAGACAGCGAGTTGAAGTTTACCGAAAGGTGGAATAATCCAGCCTAAAAGGCCTTGTAGAAAAATAGCTAAATCGAAAAAAAAAGAAAGTCACGTTTATTAATTTACATTTGTAGCATATTTATTTGTACGTTTATATAGAAATATGTAATTTTTCCAATCAGAAGGTTTGTGAGATTTCCTTTTTTTCTTTTTACTCTTATCTATTAATTTTTATTATGCGTATCGAAATAAAATCATGAAAAACAACGCTTTAACAAGTTAATTGAAATTTTAAATATATTGATTCATATTTTCAAATTGAATTAAATATGCTAAATTGATTTATTATTATATTTTCTCTTAACTTTCAATCTTTAACACTTAATTTCGAAGATCAGAAATTTATACGATTCAAGACAAATTCCTGCAGACGATTCGTTTTATGAGGCCGCTGTACTTTTAATTTCTCCGCAAACTATCCCACGCCTTTATACCGCATGCTAACACAATCCAATCTTTTCAACTTCCATCGCTTTCTGATGTTGCGTTTCCGCACAATTACTTTCATACTTTTCGTATGTCCTTAATTGTCCGTCCTTAATTGTAAAGACTGACCAGCATGTACCGACATACAAATTTCTTTTTTCTCTTGTAATTGCATTTTTTTTCATTCCAGCACGATCAACAGCACGAGCGTTATTGAAATTTATTGCGCAGAAAAACCGGAAGATAAGAACTTATCCTTGCGATTTTTGTTTGGGAAAGAAGATAAAATAAACGCAAATTCCTGTAGATGCTAAACGTGATAATTTGAAGGAAATACGCAAATTCTCGCGTACTTTTAAATTAAAAATTTATGCTTGCTTCACGTTGCAAAATTTTATTGTTACTTGAAATTTCAAATTCTCGTCTGACGATCTATTTATCGATCGTCTTCATGATATAATGTCGCTTTATTTCTTCTTACGTACCACAAGAGATGGCTACACCATCGCCATAGCACGTTCAAAATTCAAACATAACCTAATACCTATGTATTGTCGAATGATGTATTCATGGACACATATTTTAGTTTTAGATTTCAATCGTATATAAAACTAAATTTAATATTGTGATTTTGTAATTACGTAAGCCGTTAGCTGAAATAAACCTCGTTGTGAAATGCCGCCAAAATCTGCACTGGTAATTCATGAAAATCCTCGTTCCCTTGTTTTAAAAAATAATATTTATTATCGAGGTTGAGAGCATTGTTGAATATGAAGCCTGTTCTTTTTATTAAATTTTATACATCGCTTATCTTTACTCTTTCTTTTCAACATAGAGAGGAAAAATGAATCGTACAAGTTTAGCTGAAAAGAACAGATTTATGAACGTCATATTTATTTCAGAATTCCAAACGCAACAAAAACAATAAGAGCGTGTCAGAACTATGCGGTTCTCCTAGAACAGACGTTAGTAATGCAAGCGCTTTGGATCCAGAAGCGAAGGACCGTTTCGAATTGGAATTATGCTGGTGCATACAACAAATGGAAACGAGCTTAGTTGGCGGCAAACTTCAGGAGAAGCAAGTGCAGGAACTTAGTAAACAATTACATTCGTTGAAGAGTAACACTGCGCCGTTAGTAAAAAAGAGACAAATAATGAGAAATACATTGGGAAACTACAGAGAGAAAATGGCTGAAGACGAGCGAAAATTTAGCAAAACTGTATCAGTAGTTAAGTTCACTGGTTCTACCTCTTTAGAAAAGAAATCAATATTTATTAAGAAAGCTGCTGGATGTAGTACACAGAATTCTAATAGACAAACAGATGATCATAGAACACAAAATACATTACAAAGTACAGAGCAGGCTGTTTGTAATAGTAATAAAACTGAAAGTCCATTTAAATTCAATTTTTAAACATATCAATAAAATCAACTGTTATATTTATGTAATAAACCAACTTATTTGTCATGTATAGTTTATACGTATGTCATATTTTATACGTATATTTGTTTTTTATTGTTTTAAAGGATCATTCGTAAAATATAGAATATATATATATATATATATATATATATACACGTATATATATGTATATATAAATTTGTTTTTGTAAAATTTTGGTTTTTACATGGAATTTTTTTATTATTTATAAAGTTTTGTAGTTAATTCATGTATTATAAAATATAAAGAAAATTAATTTCACGTAGAATAAAAAAAATATTAAGAATTTATTATAGATTAATTTTTAATAATATAGAGATTATAGAATACCTTTTTTCCAGTTTTAATAATAAAAGATATTAACAAATATGAATAAATAAATAAATAATAAATGAATATGAATTAATATATATGAATAAATATGTTTAAAAATGTTAAATATAGAATATATAGTGATGTAAAATATAACTTATAAAATATCGTATCCAGAAAGGTCCTGTGGCGCAACGGATAACGCGTCTGACTACGGATCAGAAGATTCCAGGTTCGAATCCTGGCAGGATCGATGTTTTTTTTAATAGATTTTTCATGTAATCTACATTTTGTTTTTGTATTAAAAAAAATGTTAACTTTAAAGTTTGTAGATTAATAAAATTAATCGATTAAAACTTTAAATGTATGTAGAAAAAGCGTGTACTTATAAAGTACAATTTCTTTAGACAGTTTAGGCGATATTTACACATGGAATACATTTGAAATATAATCTCGATCAATTTTTGAATGGAATCTTATTATTAGAGATTATTTAAAATTAAATGGTTTTAAATATAGACGCGATTCAAAAAGAGAAAGGAATCTTTGTATATTTAATGTTAATATTATATTTGTTTTTCAAGCGTCTTGATTACATGATTACAATATAGACAGATTTTCAGATTTCTTTATTTTGCAGCCACTATATAAATTTGAAAAATGTGTTGTACGACAAATGTATTTGTTACCAGCTTTAAAACGGAAACTAGTTAAGAATAAAAATTAGTTAAGGCCATGGTATATAGAAAAACTTAAGACGTGAAACTTACTAAGCAGTAAGCAAATCGACTTAAGTGTAGGAACCAATTAAAGAATCACTAACGACAGTAATAACCATTCATCAGTTCTCTGCTGAATACAGCCATTCTCATAACATCGTTGTATTCCAAAACACATTGAAAGAAAATCTTCAATAAGATTTGTTTGTGTTGCTCGAAATCTCTAAAAATTTTTACGCTCAAAATGAGATAAATATTGGGTCATCTAAAAAGTATCCACGGTTTTTTGTCACTAGATGTGTGTTGATGGTCATATATCTAGTGACAAAGTACCACGGATACTTTTTAGATGATCCAATATATGCTGCACACACACACACACACACACACACACACACACACACACACACACACACACACAGATATATAATAATAATAATTTAATCGCGTTTCATTGTGAATTGCACGTGTGAGACAATGGGCGCATTTATGAACTCAACAATAGAATGAGTTACTGTTATTCGTATTCTTTTAGATCGTCCAATTAAAATTTTAGATCTAAAAGAATATATCAATTGCAGTGAGTGCTCACTCAATTATTCAGTCTGCTGAACGCAGCCAATGAGTGTATTCAGTATGACATATTCCGTTAAATTTCCTAAAATATAAACCAATCAAATAAAAGAGTTCACTGAGCGCTAAAACGTGGTTGCGTTCAGCAGAATGTTTATTTTGCAACTGGAAGTTTTCTTCACGCTGATTGGGTTATGTTTTCAGATCAAGAGGAATGGTTTTATCTCAGCAGAGAATCATAAAACGATTACAAAAACTGTTGTGTTTTGCTGAACGCAGCCAATAAATTGCAAACACTCAGTCGCCAGTCCTCAACAGCCAATCAAAAGCGTCAATAATAAATAGTGATGCTTTTGATTGGCTGTCGTGAAGCATTGCAACTGGCGACGATATATTGACAATTTATTGTAGACCACGCTTTAGTGGCCTAGTTTCCACCGAGGGTTTAAACCGGATCAGAACGTAAGAATCAACCAATTACAGTCGAGTCTTTTCCTATCACAGTCGAACGACAGGGGAATACTCGACTGTAATTGGTTGGTTTAAACCCTCGGTGGAAACTAGGCCAGTGAGAGGTTATTGTTCTGAATTCACGTAATGCGACTACTCATAGTACTCATTACTGCGAGATTCAGTTGAATAAGTTGGATTCAGTTTTGAACCATTTTGAACTGGACTCGATCGCGTGGTACTCCTAACATGGGCGACAACGTGGTAACCGACGTGCAAAATCTGACCTTGACGGAGGATAAGGCATGAATCTCCCAACTTTATATACGACTTCTACTTCTCACGTTTTTTGAATATCATTAAACTATGCAGACGAGTTTACGTTTTCACATTTGTAGGACTGTTTATGGCGGTACTAAGTGGACACATGTTCGGGTTGGTTATGATGTTTTTTTCTTGTTTGATTCCCTTTTGTACTATTATTATGCTGCAGTTCTCGAATTCGTTGTTATTCTGTTGTCTAACAATAAAATTATGTTAGAATATGTCTTTTGTTTATAACATGTAACCAACCATTGACGTCAGGATCGATAATCTGATGTAACTTATGAGCATTGTTTCACGCCAAGTGTCGCCTGACACGCAACAATCCTTCGCGTCATTGAAAATTGTCATTCAAATTCGAATGATTTTTAATTCAAATTTTGTTTTCAGACGAAATCAATGAAGGCACTGAAGAAGAAACAAGCTGCGGAGAAGTCTATATCGGAGCTTAATCCTTGGCCCTCCTATATTCAGGTAAACTTAATAAAGTAATTGTTAAATCAATATGGGCCATATATATTGGGTCATTTAAAAAGTATCCGCGGTTTTTTCATTCAAAAATTGAACAAAAAACCGCGGATACTTTTTAAATGACCTAATATTAATATATCAAAAGTTTAAATATTTTGAAACTTTCTAAATATAATTACTTTTAATTTTTTAATTGTAATATTTTTCTATGCATATAAATAATAAATTAAATAAATTTAAGAAATGTAAACATAAATATATTAAAAGCTGATCTTTTCTATAATTATTGCTCATTAATTTCAATATACCTTCAGATTTGTTGATTTCTCTGTAAAGAACAAACATTGTGTGTGTTTTGTATAGAAATAAATCTACTTGCATATATCTATAAGCATTTTTAGCATGCATTGTATTTATATATTATTTATATAAAAATTTTTTTAATTGTAATTTTTGAAAAAATTTACAATGGTGCTAACTGTGTATATGTTGACGAATTGGTTTCAAAACAGTGAATTGAAAGTGTACTGAAATTAATAAACATTCGTGTATTTATTGATAATTCTTGAATTTAAAGATATAATTATTAGATCTTTATTTTAAAATGCAATTTTGTCTATATAGGACCGTATTGTATTATGGGATAAATTGAAAAAGCAATACGAGGAGACAATCGCAGCAAAGACTTCAATGAATATAACTGTAACTCTTCCGGATGAGAAGAATATATCCGCACAATCCTGGCGTACAACTCCTTACGATGTTGCGAAAAGTATTAGCCAAGGATTGGCAGATAATACTGTAATCGCAAAAGTTAACAATGAATTATGGGATCTTGACAGACCTCTAGAATTTGATTGCAAACTGCAGCTACTAAAGTTTGATGATGTAGAAGGTCAGCAAGTGTTTTGGCATTCTAGCGCTCATGTCCTTGGGGAAGCTATGGAAAGAGTTTATGGCGGCTGTCTCTGTTATGGTCCTCCTATTGAGAATGGCTTCTATTATGATATGTATTTGGGCGATAAGGGAATTTCCAACACCGATTTTCCATATTTAGAGGGTCTATACAAGAATATAGTTAAAGAGAAACAACCGTTTGAACGACTAGAAATGACCAAGGAAGATCTCTTGGAAATGTTCAAGTACAATGAGTTCAAAGTACGGATTATAAATGAGAGGATACAAACGCCCACCACTACGGCTTATAGATGCGGTCCGCTGATCGATTTATGTAGGGGACCACACGTTAGACATACGGGAAAGATTAAGGCCATGAAGATTACAAAGAACTCTTCTACGTATTGGGAGGGAAATGTTAACGCTGAGTCACTGCAGAGATTGTATGGAATAAGTTTTCCGGATACTAAACAATTGAAAGAATGGGAAAAATTTCAGGAGGAAGCGGCCAAACGAGATCATAGGAAGATTGGAAAGGAGCAGGAGCTGTATTTCTTCCACGAACTTTCGCCTGGATCTTGTTTCTTCCAACCACGTGGCGCATACATATATAACACCCTGGTTGACTTTATTCGTTCCGAGTATAGAAAGAGAGGATTTCAGGAAGTGGTCACCCCAAACATTTTCAATAGCAAATTATGGCAGACTTCGGGACATTGGCAACATTATGCGGAAAATATGTTTTCTTTCGATGTGGAGAAGGAAACTTTTGCACTCAAGCCCATGAATTGTCCAGGTCATTGCATGATTTTCGATGTTCGATGCAGATCCTGGCGCGAACTGCCAATCAGATTTGCAGATTTCGGCGTGTTGCATCGCAACGAATTGTCGGGTGCATTAACGGGTCTTATCAGAGTGAGACGGTTCCAACAGGATGACGCGCATATATTCTGTTCTATAGACCAAATTAAAGACGAGATAAATGGCGCTCTCGACTTTCTATGGCATGTCTATTCCATTCTTGGTTTTACGTTCAGTTTATGTCTATCTACGCGACCCGAGAAGTTCTTGGGCGATATAAAAGTTTGGAATGAGGCTGAGAAAGCATTGGAGGAGAGTTTGAACGCATTTGGTCAACCGTGGAGCCTTAATCCTGAGGATGGCGCATTCTATGGACCTAAAATCGACGTTACCATCCTGGATGCGCTTAAAAGGCCTCATCAGACTGCTACGATACAATTAGATTTCCAGTTGCCAATTAGATTCAATTTATCTTACGTTAAGTAAGTATACGTTAAACTTAAATTTTGGTTTAAAAAATTTGAATATGAATCATTCATTTTCTTGTATATTTACAGCGAAGCTGGAGAAAAAACTAGACCGATCATCATACACAGAGCTATTCTAGGCTCTGTAGAGCGCATGATTGCGATCCTAACCGAATCATATGGCGGTAAATGGCCATATTGGATCTCTCCGCGACAAGCGATGGTTGTGCCGGTAGCATCTCAATTCGATGATTATGCCTTCGAAGTGAAACAGAAACTCTGGGATGCTGGCGTTATGGTTGAAATCGACATCGACCCGAGTGATACTCTAAACAAAAAGATTCGTAATGCTCAGCTTGCACAGTTTAATTTCATACTCGGTAAGCTCTTGATAAATAAAATTATAAAAGAATTTGAATTATAGAATTGTAGATATATATATTATCGTTTGGTGTTCTCGTTATCTCAGCACAATAGCCAATAATGTTTTATTACAGTTGTGGGAGAGAAGGAACGTAATGCTGGCACGGTGAATATAAGAACGAGAGACAACGTAGTACATGGTGAAATGGCAGTGGACGAATTAATTACAAAGTTAAAAATTCTGAAAGAAACAAGAGATTCTAGCGGCGAATTAAAATAAAATCTTGATTCAGCAATTTTTTCAAGCAAATTTATTTATTTTTTTGCACAATATCTTGCTAAAGTTATAATAAATTTAATAATAATATGAATCCATTTTTTTTATAGTGAATTCTTTTTATGTTTAAGAAAATATACATTTTTAATTTTTATATGTACAAATTATTCTCTTTCCATAAATATTCTCTTTCCATGAAAATTAAGCTAGGGATTATTATTTATGTGCATTTTACGCATTGCAGCATTTATTATCAATGTAATTAAATATTTGGCCATTCTTTGTATACATTGTGTTTTATTATAATATAGCGATTATCAATTACTACGTTTCTATATATTATGTATATATTTATAGGCAAGTGTTTTAATTTAATTGATTTTAATTTAATTGATCATTAATCGCATTGTACTGCGCACATGTACTGCTCCACAGAAACTGCATTTGCACATGAATTTGCATTGAATTAAAAAAACTTGATTTATTTTATTGTTACACAATGATAATCATGATTTATAAAAATAGTCTATTTCGTGTCTCTCTGATCAATATTATTTATATGTCACAGTCAAAGTGTTAACTCAATGAATGTATATATATTATGCATTTACTAAAGTTAACACTTTAACTGTAATATATATACGTGTATCATGTAAAAAAAAGATATATCACTATATATATATATATATTGGGTCATCTAAAAAGTATCCGCGGTTTTTTGTCACTAGATGTGTGTTGATGGTCATATATCTAATGACAAAGTACCGCGGATACTTTTTAGATGACCCAATATATATATAAGGCCTTGATCTTTAATTCTTTTAATATACATTCAAGTACAACTAAATATTCATACTGCAAATATCTGGCTTTCTCCATCATATTTATAACTTGATAAGCTTTTAGAATCTGTAAATTTAATTGCTCTTGTGCAATAAAACTTCAAACATTGTAATCTTAAAAATTTCATTTATTTCTGAATTTTTCTTTTTGCTGTGAAAAAGAGACCTGCGAAGCTCGAAAAAATCTTTCTCTCTCTCTCTTTCTCTCTCTCGGCTTTAAAAAGAGAGAATGAGCGAGCGAATTTTAAGTCAAAATAACGTTGGTGCAACCGGACTTAATATCATGATAAGCAAGACTAGCAAGACTATTGACTTTTATGCTAACATATGTCATGAATATTTGAATGGGATGCGCACGCTTCGAAATATCTGCACATTTTACATTGATATAACGATATTATTTATGATAATCACGAATCACGATCAGTCGATATACATATGCGCAAAATATTTTCCATCGACATTTTTTCTTTTAGCGCAGTAAATAATAATAATTCTTCGTATCATCAGTTTATCGCTATTGTTGTTCGCGTTATTATTGAAAGATGTATTTTCACAGCATACAGTATAACATTTGATCATCGCGGTAGTATCACTTCCGGGAAGAAACCGGAGCGACATCATGTAGTATGTGGCATTACGGGACGAGGAAGGTAACGGGAAACGAGACGTGGTGCGCGTGAAGGCGTCGTGGACTACAACTCCGAAAATGACGACGGTGGCGATTTCCCCAGCTATGGCTCATAATAACAGCGGAATAATACAAGTGGTGAACGAAAGTAACCTAAGTAAAATCGAGAGGTACGTATTTTCCTGTATTATTCTATCGCGAGTGCAGTTTGTCGGGGAGCGGCCGAAAGATAACTATCGATCCGCTTTGCAGCTTCCTCAACGACACGGCTTACAGAGAAGCCATTGAGAATTCTTCCAATTATAATAGCCGATTATGCCGGGAACGACGTCTTCGCATGCCCTTTCTCGATTCACAAACGGGTAAAATTCACAATGATTGTCTGTTAAATTTTATTCGATTGTAAAATTAATTGATTGACAGATTAATAGTGTTTTGATTTTATTGATTTATCAGTCTGATTTATTGATAATTCGAACATCCCATATAAATATTTATTTGGGAAAATATGAAATTATTAATAAAATGGCCTTATAATTAGTCTACAAAAATTTGCTTAAAAAAATGATTTTTTTAAATTACTATATTTGGCAACTTCTCTAATTGAATAACAAAGCGTATCAATTTTTAATTGGGTTAACTTTAAAATGCACAATACGTAATAATATTTTATAAATAAAAATGTATTAATTTATATTAATTATTAATTATTAATTAATTTTTATGTTTTGATACTTATATTAATTGTTATATATTATTTACAATTGAAATTATTGTAAAAATTCAACAATATGATTTTGTTTTTAAATGATATTATTGGAGTTAATTTGAAATCACAGGTGTTGCACAAAATCATTCTGCACTTTTTATGTCCTCGAGAGAAAGATTACCAGGCTTGTTACATGGTCAGATTTATACTTATCCAAGTAAACGATGGCGAAAGAAACGTCGACAATATTTAATGCATTATTTACATCCAAAACGAGGACTAAGAGGAGATACAGAAGATGGAACAGAAGGTGTAGAAACTATTACGCATGTAAATGATGATAGCAAAGATTCAGTAGCACTTAAAGGTAAATAAAATTGAACATCAAATTATATATAAACAAACTTTTATCGGTATTATAATTATTTTATTTAGACAGTTTAATTTTTCTTTTAAATGACAAATTGAATTTTTAGATGAACATAGTAAAGATGCTTGGTATTATGATGAACAAGATATGTTAGACATGGATGCCTATGAAGAACCTGATCCTGATAGCGATTATGATTATGAAGAGAGCTATAGCAGTAAACGTAAACGCAGAAAAACACGTGGAGGTGGTCATCATCCAGCTCGTAGTCATCCACCTACCACAGATAGTCCAGGCGGCAAACGTACAAAAGTAAATTATAAATTAAATATAATCAATATATAAATAATAGATACTTTAAATGTTCTTATATAATAAATCAATATATACAGGGTGTTTGATAATTGTTCTGACGGAGTTTGAGAACATGTAGAGCGGACTAAACTGATATGGAAAGTCCTCTATCATTTTGCAATTTTCGCAATAGTTAACAAGATATTAATTGCTAAAAATTATCGAAAATTGGTCTTCAATAATTTTTTTTACTCAAATGCTATCAACTTTACAGAAAAACTGCAAGAGACGAAAATTGTTTATTCTTTTCTCATAGAGCTCTAAAAATTTTTTAAGAATTTTTTCAGAATTTTTTAATACCGTATTTTCTCATGTTGTTAAAAATGAGAAAATGCAGTACTAAAAAATTGATAAAAAATTCTGAAAAAATTCGTAAACTTCTATAAGAAGAAAACAATTTTCGTCTCTTGCAGTTTTTCTGTAAATTTGATAGTATTTGAGTAAAAAATTATTAAAGATAAATTTTCGACAATTTTTAGCAATTAAGTCCGCTCTACATGTCCACGAACTTTGTCAGAACATTTATCACCCTTTATACATTTACTTTATAAAGGGCATTATATTTAGGCACCCTGTATACATATTTTTTTTAAGGCTATAAAGACATAAAAATTACACTTTACGCGAATCTTGTAAATAATCTGATAAATTGATGTGATTTTAATAATGTTTCATTTAATGCAGGGTGGTGGCCGTGGACGCAAAAAGACCAACTACGACTCTGTTGACACTGATAAACCGTTCGTTTGTGACCGTAAGTTTAATCATAGATACAACTACAAATGACCTTCTTGTTATTAGTACATTATAAACTATTTCTATTATCGTTATTATTGTTTTGACACTTATTATTATTATTTCAATTATGTTACAAACGGATGAATTTTTTGTTAAAAAGTTTGTTAATTTTGTTCACCTATATTCATATCAATATATATTACATCTTAATTATGATATAGAAGAATCTTTATTACCTTGAGTTTTTTATGATACAAAATATGATGAAAATTTGAAATAAATTGTTGAATATTGCAGTTGAATATATGATAATATATATAGTTTTGAATATAATCTTGTGCAATGGGATAATCTCCAGGCAATGATAATTCAGATACGTAACAAACTATAATGCGGAAAGGTGCTTTCTAGTCTTATTTTCTCATTATCGCGATGATACTTAATATTGTTTGTTCAGAGAGATAATATATATTAATGAGTATTTGTTTCAAGTCCAAATAGCAACACATAACAATTTGAACATAAGGATTTTATTTTGCGGAAAATCTATATTTTATCATTTTATTTTGTTCTTAAGTATGGGCAGTCATGGTATGATTCTGAGTGCAAGGCAGAGACTAGTCGTTTGTTCCAAATATCCAAAACTTTGTGCATAAAAAGTATACGCTTTTTCATATTTATGCTCTTAAATATTTCTCTAAATTTACTAATTGGATTAAAAATAATTAAATAATAGATATAGTCCTTACATTCCATGTAAATAGCTTATAATTATTCCGTTGTGTTAAAATTGAAGATTAAAATTTACCATATTGCAATCTAATTAAACTAATATATTTTATCATTCAATAATAATACTTCACTTTTGATTAAAGCCAAGCAAATTACTAACATATGGTATTGTTATGTCAATTAAAAGCTTGATTTTTACTTGGTACTTTACAATCATCACGTAACATTTAAGTACATAATCATAATAAAATTATTAAATCTTGAATCTTACTAACTTTTGTACAAGACATATGAGTATTTATTATTATGTCGTTTTTCGAGAAACAGCTCACTTATATACTCATTATGCACAAATTTATGGGATTCGATTATATTTAGCATAAGCAAGCAAAAGAAAAAGATAAAAAAGAATTAGAATAACTCTTTGAACAATTTCGATATTATTTGGAAGGAGTATAATGGTCATTACTAATTTGGTCAAAGTTTTCCAGACATAAAGTCTATGAATTAACTCGAATGTGCCTGCAATCTGTTTACTTCTTGAAACCACTCCTGTTAGACTAGCAGATAATCTAAAGACATTTGGTCTGGTTATATTACGCTCATGTTCTAGACACAATTTTAACAGAGTATTAAACTCATTTGTTGACTATCGAGCTGATGTTACCGGCCCAAATATCTTCGGACTAGCTCTACCTGCAATAATAACAGAGCAAGAATGTACTGGCTCACACTGTAGCGAGCTCATTCTGTAGGAGTACAAGCATCAAGCCTTGCATCGTATTAGTTTTGCTTCTTGGGCTGGAACTCCTTCACTGCTTGTCCACATATAGACTCGTAGGTGGATAGGGATGTGTACTGGTGCGGAAGGTGTGCAAATGCTATCCCTGACCCCGCCCTATCAGCTTTACTGTCCCGTATTACCTCCCTTGATCGTCCGTTAAACAAAAGGTCTGTCTTATCATTGGACGTTGCATTGGATGGATTGCGGGAAAACAGTATTTGCACTTTTGCAGTATGCAGCGCACGGTATAAGACCAGACCCGGTCTGGTCTACCATTACGGTCATTCCCACTCTACTTCCTCCGGTGATCCTGCTAAGGAACTAAGTCCCAGTCCTGCCGAAGTTGAACCTAGGAGTGTTGCAGACACCGCTGCTTCGAACCAGCCAGGTTGGAGCCAAAATCAGCTCAGTTTTCTCACTTTCCTTTAAGTCCGCGTTCCTTACCCTGCCTTTAACCTTTACCTTTCCTCTTCCCGCCACCTTCTCCATTTGCCATTGTCTTCAATTTTGTCCTAGTCATGCAACTACTCATCCAATAACTTATCCCAATATAACAATTTAATATATATATATTTTTTTTACATGTACTGCAAATGTGTGTGCATGCATTGCAAATAAAATATCGTGACATTTTCTCTTCTCTACTTTTTTAAATTTATATTTTTATAAATATGTATGTGTGTGGAATTTATACTTTTTTGCGATGTTTTTATATATTATGTGTCAAGCTATTTATATATCATATGAATGATAAGTGATACTCAAGCCAATGTGATATAAGCGATTTTATTTTGCATAATTATTTGTATAGATCTTTACGTATATACATATAAGATATATTTTACACGTAAAAATTGGAATGTTTTAATGAATGAAGCGATAATTATTTGTGCTGCATGTATTTTGCAGTAGCATGCTTTTGAGACAGAATAGTGAAATGTTTTTTATCTCCTTTTAATAGAGTATAAGAGAGAAGAAAAAGATCATCCTATAGGTTGGTATTCTTCGGCGCGATTACAACGTCGTGACTCTTGAGCGTTTTGTGTGTGTGTATGCGTGTTTCGTTTTCATTCTCTTCTTTTTCTTTTATTAATAGCTCTTTTTTTTGTATCCCTATTTAGCATGATTATAGTTTTTACGAATGAATCTAACAAGTGTAAGAGCCTCTTCTTTTCTTTGCTATTTTGACGCTTTTATTACTCCTAGAGCGATTTTGGCTTCGATTCTCCTATTAATGAATGTTGAGGCTTCGTTGAAAAATCAAATAGGTATCTTTCAAGTTACTAAGTAGTACTTAATATGTTTGAAAAGCCGTTTGTTTATACCTGTCTGTACTTGGAATCGATATATCTCGTCGTTATATCTTGGATTTTGCTGCTGGTGATGGAATGTACTGATTGACATATGCACTTTGTTATACTTACATATAATCAGATTTGTTTTCTTTGTTGTAACAGTCGGTTGAATCTTGTGAAATTTAGAATAATTGATTCCGTTATATGAAGATTGCGATAAAAGATAAATGGGCATTACAGACTGTTTATGTGTATATTATGTATTAGGTGTTGGAATTAATTCGTAGCGTTTTACAAGTGATGGGAAGTACTTTCATTAATGTATTTTTTAATGCTCATGTGAAATAAATAACATTCTTTCATTAAAAAACGCTACGAATTAATTCCAACACCTAATATGTGCACATAACAGATGTAGAGCAATTAGTCTGACATTATACAGAGTGTCCTTGTAATTGTTACTTTTATCGATTGATTTCTTCTACAAATTTTTTACTTTTTACATTATAACTATTAATAACTTCTATATTAAAAAACTATTAATAATAATTCTCGAATTAAAATTAACACATTGTCTGCAAGTTGTGATTCAGTTTCTTTCAATTTATTCTCCATTTGGATAATATCTAAAAAAAATGAATGTATACACAAAAAATGTACGTATACAAAAAATGAATGTATTGTAATATTCTTCCGATTTTTATCCGCGTCACTTATTGTGAGATGTGATAATGAAGTTAAAGAACTCTCTGTATATATTCGGATGAACTCATTGAGTTACAGTGTTGTGCAGTACCTAAGTACTGTAACTAATTGTAAGTACAAATTTAAAAACTATATTGAGGTACTTTTTTGATATTTACAACTAGATACCGTTCCTCATATACTGGTTATTTAGGTACATTTTGGATGATACTTTTTTGCACTAAGGCAACTTTGCTATACACAAGTTTGTATTATACATTTTGAGATCATCATATTAGAAGATCAATCTCAAATTAACACTGATATTTTTAAGTCAATTTGTTACATCAAGTCATATATATGTTTTGTTATTTTGATTGTAATTTCTATTTCAACTTTATTTGATTTGAAAACCGTTAAATTGTACGAATAATGATCTAAAAAAATTAAGGTTGAAATATTTACGATTTATTTTTTTATGTTATTACTTATTATTCTAATAAATTTATTTATACATTCAGATACTGTGTGCTGGCTTTTTTTGTAGGCATTTTACATTATTAATTAATTAAATTTATTTGAGCATTTCATATTACATTGTATTTTTAATCATGAATAAGTATTAATAAATGGATTATTTGAATAAAACTAATCAATGGCTTTATAAGTGTTTGTTTTATATTTTATATTAAATTCACTTGCATAAAATATTTATGTATGTACATATAAAATATATGTACAAGTAATATAATAAATAAATATCACTATATCAAAAGTAAAACCTGTACCTAGATACTTTTAAGGTACATTTAAGGTACCTGTATCTAGGTATTTTATTTTTCTAATATTTGTACTTCGGTACATTTTTTCCAGAGTACCTGTATCTGTACTTAAGTATTGAAAATAAGAGTATTTTGCACAACACTGTCGAGTTGCTTCTATTCCGGGAATATTCCTGGCCCTTGTAGATACACTTCGACATAACTGAATCGATTATGAACGGATAAAAAAAAGAGAGAAAGAGAGAGAAAAAGAGAAAGCAAGAAAGAGCGAGTGCGAGAGAGAGAGAGAGAGAGAGAGAGAGAGAGAGAGAGAGAGAGTGAATGAGAGAATGAGAAAAGAGTCGAATATGAATTTGTCTATTGTCTATTATATAAAGCCAGTGTGCATGGTCATCAGCTTGTGACGGCAAAGCGCAACTGGGTATGTTGATCGGTTTGTGATCAGGTGGTACACGTCGGGGTCGTCAAAACGCTACTTCCTCGAATACCTCGAGTCCTTCCCCGGCGGCGCCTACCGCCGCACCCACTGCGGGAACGGCGTCGCAGCCGCAGCAGTCGCAACAGCAGCTGCAATCGGCCGTGCAGCCGCCAGTTGCTCCGGCGTCACCTACCATCCCACCGACCAAGGAAGATCATCTCCCGACGGCATCTTCGCCTGGCGGTACCGCCGTTTCTTCGCTGCCGCCCGTAGAAACCGCAGGCACCACGGGCGGGCCACCCACACCCGGAGGACCATCCGCGGAGAAGAAGATCGGCGGTGGCAAGTCGTCAGCGGCGCAGCCGTCCCCGTATTGCGACTTCTGCCTGGGTGATGCACGTGAAAACAAGAAGACTGGTGGTTCCGAGGAGCTGGTGTCGTGCAGCGATTGCGGCCGCTCAGGTAAGCCAGAGGAAAAGATGAAGCGCAAGTACACCCGGCGAGCGAATCACAATTAACTCGCACTGTCGTCGGCGTGCGACGACAATGATGATGACTATCACGACGACGACGACGACGACGACGACGACGACGACGATGACGATGACGATGATGATGACGATGACGACGACGACGACGACGACGACGATGACGATGATGATGGTAATCATGTAGCCACATGTATTTATTGAAATCAATATATTTCGGATCGGCACGGCGGTGAGAGCCATACATTTCTACGGACGGTACTTCTATTTTCTACGTCTCTTTGCGAGCCTATCGCGCATTGCGTTCTGTGCATACATAGCCAAATACAACTCAAAAAAGAAAAAAGGAATCACTTTGTTGCAATATCTTGCGTACGCTTCCTCGCGATACGCGCGAATGTGCGAGGTGATCAGCAGCTTATTTACGGGATGTACATGATTTAGATCCGAGCCAGCAATGTAAGATTGATTTTAATTTTCATTCAATTTACTGTTTATCATTTTCTAATAGAATTAAAATTTTAAAAGTTAGAAAAAGAGAACAGTAAATTAAAATTAATCTCTACATTGATGAAACCGAGTCTTACTGATTACTTAGCGACGCGATGATTTAGTCGGCAGTTCGATGCCGATATTGAAGCGCTACGAAGAATATTGGGTATATACATATATATAATGTATATATACACACGTGTTTATGCTATATATAATCGTTTATACTTCCATGTTTCAGCTGTTAATATCGTGAAAGACATTAAGTAATTCGTTAATTTTACGAGCAAGCAAGCAAGCAAGCGTACGTGCCCTTCCTTACGCAAAGAGGATCTCGCTGTTCTTCATTCGTGTATTCCAAACGTACCTACAATTGTTAAACGTGCAATCGAGATGTTTAGAATTATCTGTTACATTTGTATAATCCTTTTTTGCTTTTTCGTTAATGCGTTAATCACGAACGAACGGTATGTGTACGCGTAGCCGTTAAAAGTGTGAAGTGTCCAATTATCAGCTTTTACAGATCACGTCTCCTTAATATGCCTTAGATTTACCGAGATACGGGGGATAACTTTTTGAGTTGTATAGGGTTACAGTTGTCGCGTGACGCATTTTGTCACTGCCGCTGAGGGTAGTAGAAAGCCTGAAAGCCATGCTGTTGCAACTGAGTGCAATAATTAAAAGAAGAGAAGCATTCAATTATCTGCACAGTGTAGATCAAACGGTTACGAGCTTTATATACACTAGTCAAGGCGAGGAATACAAAACATCGTTTTGTCAATGGTGCAACTTGTCGCATCTGAGTAATAGGAATTTTCAGGAATTCCTTTACTACGCGAATTTGCTGTGATTTATAGTATCTCAATGATTAGTTCTAAGATATATTGAATCGGTAACGCGTAATTATTACGGGAGAAAAAAAAAAGGTACGAAACTAAAAAGTCTTCATCTGAAGTCAAATTTTCGTCGTGTGTGTGTATGCGTGATTGGAGCATCGGTAGCATAAATCGATCGTCTGTTTTTTTCGCGGAATTATACGCAAATTTGTTGAAATTCCTGTTGCACAGTACCACCAGAGCACGTATTGAGGAGGATGTGTTTGTCTTCTGTTTGACAGTGTATTCCGATATTTTCGTTATTGTGTTAGAAATCAAAAGAGAAGGAGGCGACGTACGGCGTGAGAAACGCACCGGCAGATTTAGAAGAATTTTAGATGCAATATATATATATATATATATATATATACATATACTTTATATATCCAGCACAATCATGAGAATCGTTTTAATGAAAGCAACGTATTTATTGTAAGATAACGAGAAGTGTTGATCGCGTCACATTTCAATATTTCTACGTTTTCCGCTTGTAAATATAATATACTTTGGTGGCTTTGCGTTTGTTGAATATTATGAGGTTTTAGATGATACGAGCTAAGAGCGCAGCGCAGAAAGAGGAATAACGAAAGAGAAGAGAATGCAATTCTAAGGATCTCCGTACTTTCCGCGACTTTGAAAGAATTTTGAGTAAAAGATTAAGTAACGACCGAGTAGAAATGATGTTTTATCTATTACGATTGGGATAATTTCGATTGGTTTAATGACTTGTTTAACGACTCGTTCATGTGTTCATTATATTTATTTTTCTAATTGAAAAATAAATCTCTCCGTATCTCTCAGAAATTGAGCAGGGATTCGTAGAAATGAGAGAGACGTTCTCTACAACGTGAGATATGCATTTTACATAGCCATGTAAAATGTGCCGTGTAACAATCTTTTGTTGAATAATAAAACTATTGTATTTTGAGTAACAATTTGTCCCCCAGACAACTTATTACTCAAGAAGCCTCATTTTACATTCTCACATAAGCTAGATTACGATTATTAATGTTTTCCATGTAGAGCGCTTTATGTGAGATGGTATTCTGAGGTAGAGAATTTATTTTTTAATTGTATAACATAATGTTAGATGTGTATCGCGGTGATGTATCGGATTTCGTTGTAAAGATGAAAGAAGAAAAAGAGAAACGCGATCGCGCGCGTTCTTGTTTAATCAGAACTGCTCGTTAATTTTTTCTAATATGTCGCACATTCCATTGTATCTGCCGCTCTTAATTACCTTTAGTTGTGGGCATTAGCTTCTCCGACCTAATATAGTATACCGCCCCCTTTGCTATTACTGTTATTTGTAATGACGCAATATATTTATTAAATATATTTAACAAGCAAGACGAAGATAATGGGATAAAGCTACATTTACAGACGAGATAAAAGAAATTTTTTTTCATTATCGAGTGTTTTAGTTAGGTATCTTTCTAACGATTGCGTCACACATAAACGTGACTAATATCTTCTTGTAGAAATCTGACATAGCTTAGTTTTGTACAAGCTTTGATACTCGTACAAATATCATTTGATTAGGGATAACAAGATACCGTGTACGAAATTAATGTAATACCTTATGAGTTTTTCAAGCATAGACAGCGCGAGAATGGCGTTGAAACTATCTTTGACTAAACTCGAATTATTTTTTATATTTTTTAATTATATAAGCATATTGCAGTTTTACATATCGCTTACTCTACATACGCTACATAAGTCGTACAACTTTTTTTATTTCCTACGCGTATAGACGTATGTACGCTGTTTTTTTTTTATATTCGACTTTTGAAATCTTTGGAAATTATTTACAGCCGTGAACCAATCGTCTTCTTTAATCGTACAGTTTCATGTTACAGAGTACTTTTTAATATACACATATTATGTAACTCGCGTATAGAAGGCTATCGACAAAGATATGTTACAGCTTCTTTACATATAACATACGATACAACGTAGAATATTCTATTATTTAACATGATATAGCTAATATGGCAGACTAGAGGGTACTACATTTCAGTTTTCTTGTATAAATTAATATTATATTATCCCTAGATTGTCGTAAGAAAAACTCACATGGTATAAAAACAATGGAAGCATGCAGATATATAGTTCCTCCTTGTTATATATAAAATTGAAGATTTGTTATTAGGCAGTTTTAATTAAGCAATACCCAATGAGGCTTATAAATATAGTATTTAAGTCACACTAGTTATATATAAATATATATATGTGGCTTCATATATATATATGATATATATAAAGAATGTGATACGTTATATGAGTTGCGTGTTGTGTGTATGACAATGAAAGAAAGAGAGAATTTGCGAGAGAACGCGAGGGAGTGAAAGAGAGCGAAAGAAAGAGAGAAAAGGAGCGAGGGAGAGTGTGCATCTGCGACGTTTATATTGTGCTGCGCAAGAAAGAACGTGAACTATTCCAAGGTACGCCCTGCTATTACTTACCACCTATTATTCCAAATAATAACAGTATGTTCAAAATGCAACATCAAAAAAAAAAAAAAGGAAATTACAGATATCATGAAATAAAATATTCTGTGCGGAAACATGAGGACGTATCATTATTCCGGACGTTTTTAGTGCTGAGGAAAGGTGAAAGACATATAGAGTCGTACTTTTGTGGATCAAATTTCTCATGCTCTTTCTTTCTTACATGTATAAAAAAAAAAAAATTTGATTTGACGATGTGACGATGAGAAAGCATCGAAAAGTAAATGATTTATGGAAAAAAATAATTAAAAAAATGAATAGCTTGGAGTTCACTGTTCTTCGGCACAAGATAACTGTCCTGGCACCTTTCTACTCGCATCCCACGACAGACTCCTCGTTCCATCCCACTACGTGTTCCTTGACGTGCGTACGTTCTTGTTATAGGGCATCCAACTTGTTTGCAATTCACTGCAAACATGATCGTTTCTGTTCGCAAGTACAGGTGGCAGTGTATCGAATGCAAATGTTGCTCTATTTGCGGCACTTCGGACAACGATGTAAGTATCTATTCCGCAATCTCTTTCGCAGGCTCTCTCGTAACACCTAAGCAATGAGTTTGGACGGTAATAGAATTCGCGCGCGAGCGAATAGTACGAATAATACGGTATCGATCTAGATTTCATTGTAAGAGAATTGCTGAATTATTGGAGAATCTTATCGGATCACGTTACATTATGTTCACGTTTTTAAATTTTAACTCGTGTCTTAAGTAATTTTAACACTTATTCGTTAAAATCGACGAGTTTAACGCGCTGTCAGACGAATTTATCGGCATTGAAATTTGCAAGAATCGTTGAAAATAAATGTATTAATATTATGCGCTTTACACAACCATGGATTGATTTGATATTAACGGTATATTTGGCGAACTAAAATAGGATCAGTTGCTGTTCTGTGACGACTGTGATCGTGGCTACCACATGTATTGTCTGTCTCCGCCTCTTGCATCACCTCCCGAGGGCTCCTGGTCTTGCCGCTTATGCATAGCCGAATTTCATCGCCGTGATTAAGTCCACTTTCATAGATAAGTCACGGAGCTATCCATTCGCTGTGGTATAGCGGTCATCTTATTAGGAGAATTAGGAGAGTATTCACGGGCTCATCCATATACTATAGTATTACTTATACGGCGTTTACACACCGGCAAATTTATTCGAGAAGAAGAAAAGAAAAACTGAATGGCAACTTCATCGATTTACTATTTATTATGAAATTTGCATTGATCATCAATTACCCGGTTAAATTAAATTATGTTAATGATAATGATAATGATAATAATAATAATAATAATAATAATAATAATAATTAAGAAGATACGTTTATATAGCATACTACATTAGATATCTCAGGCACTGGTGATCTCAACGAGATAAAGATGTAAGGAAACACATATTTATAATTTAACTGAGGTAGCTTCTACGAATAGATGTATAAAGATATGCCGCAACCCAACTGTTAGCAAGGTTCCATAAGTGGAACGGAGACAAAGAGATTACTAATTTTAAAGACAAAGACGGAGTTCGATTTACCGATGATGTTAGATTTTACATTCGTACTGAACAAAGTGTATTTTTTGCTCATTTTAGAAACTGACGCGTGTGTATATACACTCTACAGCGATATTACTACGTGAACGAACGAAACGAACGATAGAGATTTAATTAAAGATCGCTAAATAGGACAATACTCTCCTAGTTCTAGATTCTACTCTACTCTTAGTCAATGATATTTGAAATTTTGTTGCTTTCCAAACTTTTACAGTTGCTTAAATTTAAAATTTGGCGATCTTTCGAGTTTTCACATTAACTCTTAGCTCCTCGCTATCGACTTGACTCGGGCCACGTTTCATAGAAAAAGAGGAATACGGAAAAGAAAACGAAAGAATTCATATTCTAGATCATGATATTAATAGTATTTGTTCCATGAATAGTGATAAATAGAATATTATCTGTTTCTCTGTATGTATCATGATACTAAAAGCTTTTACACATAGCTATTAGTAGCGGACATAGCTGTCATATACAGACTTGCAGTACTGGAGGAAAATTATATTCTACATGTTCTTCGTCATTTATAGCTCAGTATTTTTATATTTTATATATTAAATGTACTTAATTTAAGACGGCGCTGTGGGTGATATTTGGTATATATATTCGTTGATTAATACAAAAACCTCCTTTTTCAATTTATCGATCTTATATTACCGCCTAATTGTATTATCATTAGACTCATACACTCAAATTTCTATCAACTCACTCTTAAGTTCTTTTTTTTTTTCTAATTAGAGCGACGGATTTATATTTTATATTGCTTATTTTTAACATTATGTATACAAATTTGAAAATAAACATTAGTTTATACAAATCGGATTATTAAGTTTAGAACAGTCTTATTGCGTGCCATTGTATACTTCTTATTCAACTCTCTCTCTCTCTCTTTGCAGGAGAAAGAAATATAATAAACAATATGACTCACGAACAGGTGCTATATTTCAGGGATTAGCTTTTCTTTCGAATGTTACGATTACTTTTGTAATATTGGCAGCGATGTTTTAAGCCAAGGGGCACTACATTCTACGATTATAGTAAATAATTATTATCCACAAAATGTAATGTAAGATATTAAAAAAAGTTAGTAATCCGAAAAATATAAAATTTTTCATAAAAATAGCATTAACATAAATACATGTTGGATTGTTTATTTCAAATACTCCCATTCTCATTTTTCCATGTAAATCAAGAAAAGTATGAAATATTCTTGCGATTTTTTTTTTTAGCGCATCAAACAATAGCTGTAAGGCATCAATTGTGTAATCTATACTTCCGTTAATCGATCTCGACTAGGATTTCAGTCAGATCTTTCCGCTGCAAATCGGGTACAGTGGCATCTTTAGCTGGATAACCGACCGGCAGAAGTAACACTAACTTCTCGTTGGATGGACGTCCAAGGATATTGCGTATTGCTGGTCCGCAATTCATTGGCGTAGATGTAAGAGTTACCAATCCGGTGTACTATATTTAAAAATGGTGTGCAATAAATTAAATATAAATACAATCATTACATAAGTGAAGTATCACAAAATTTATGAGATACAGTTCGTAATGACTCGTTTCAAAATTTTGTTAATAATCTGATCAGAAATCATTTTTTTTTCAAATCGATACTTCCTTCTATTTGATAAATTAATTTATTTTAGTTATATATATTGATTTTTGTTTATATATATTTGATTTTTTAGTTATATATATTTGATTTTTCATGAATGATAAAAAAGATTCTTCACAGAAAAAAAAGATTTGTTTTGAGATAACTTTTGATACAATCATACAATTATAATAAATTAATAAAATAATAGTGATAAATTATATGTATAGATTCATGATTTTTGGCATATATGATGGGAATCGTCAAATCGTTATGTTCATGACTCGTGAAATCGTCTTCAGTGATATTAATATACAAGGAAATATTTTAATTCACCTGTATAGCAGTAATGAGAATTCCACATGCGATAGAAACGCTCATTTCATTATAATAATGAATCTTTTTCTGTCCATTTGGCAAAATGCCATAAGTTTGCTTGAACACAAGTATCAAGTACGGAGCTGTGGTGAGGTATTCCTTTATCCAGTTAGTCCTTAGCGGAGATAAGTCAGTTGTCCACTTTATACCCATCCTCTTTTTGTAATTGATTTTTTCCTCTTGCTCTACGATATCTCTAATGTTTGATTTCGTAGTCGGATCAGATATTGCAATAAAAGTCCATGGCTCTGTATGCGCGCCGCTGGGAGCAGTACCTAAATAAAAAAAGAAGTCTTGTAACTTGAAAAGATGAGATGCGTATACGTAAGTATCTTGAATCAGCTTGTTTTAAGTACCTACTCCTAATATTCTAGAGTATTAAAGTTTAATGTCGATATTTTAACGCATAATTTATGCTATGAATCATTTTTTTTCTTTATTTTTATTTCTATAATAACTGTTTACATCTTGAAAATGTTTAAAATGTTTTGGATTTCAATTTTTTAATCGTACAGTGTTTTCTGGATTTAAATTTTTAATATTGGAACAGATTTTACTTGATAAATATCATCGAAATACCTGCGGCTCTTATAAGTTCACGGATAACTTCCTTCGGAATGGGATCGTCGCTAAAGAATCTTAAGGTTCGCCTCGCTGCAGCTATTCGATAAAATTCTGACGCACGAGCTAATAATTCCTTTTCGGATTTCCGGACGTTATGGTATGGTATATGCTTAAGATCGTGTGGTAAAGCGGGCTCCACTTCAAACGATCGTTCATTCACTTCTGGAAGATAGTAATATAAAGAAATTGTTATCTTATCAAAATGTTCTTATCATAAAATGTGTATAATTAACATATATATTACGGATAATTTATTAATTGATAAAGATACAGCAGAGAAAAAAAATAAAATTCAAACATTGTATTAGGTGTTGGAATTAATTCGTAGCGTTTTACAAGTGATGGGAAGTACTTTCATTAATGTATTTTTTAATGCTCATGTGAAATAAATAACATTCTTTCATTAAAAAACGCTACGAATTAATTCCAACACCTAATATTTATTTTGGCGGAATAAAATTATATAATATTTAATACGTTCAATATGAAAAAAGAATTTTAGATTCTCTTTTTAAAATCGAAAACGGAATAAGAATCACATAATCGCGAGATAGATTTTTTTAACACTAAGAACTATCGACAATTAATTATTTTAACTATTTAAACTTATTGTTATACTGATTTGGAACACAAAAGTTAATAGCGGTACAAACTTCAAAATTTAAGTGGTTGTAATTTCATTAAAAATAAAGAAATTTATCTAAAACTTTGTTCTATCGAATAGTATAATTGCCAATTTTTGAAAAAATCATGTAAACATGATCCAAATGAAGTAGCGCTACACATTGTTTTGACTTAATTATTTTTTAAAAGTAAAGAATAAATGGTAAAAGTAATTGATCAATTTACATACTAATACATTGCGACAAAAATCACGGAAAATCTTAGAAAAAGCACTGTAAATAAATTATATAAAAAATAACAAATCAGCTATTTTGATCGCTTTTTAATAGCTGCAAAACGTAAAAATTATATAAATATAAAATTTCTGATTATAATTAACTCAACAAAATTGAGCATATTAATCATTAGTTTTTACTCTTGTCATTTCCTTAATTATCGTTATTAAATCCTTTGCGATATGAGTGATGAATCTTCATCACTTATTGCAATAAAGGAACTGATTTTAAAATTTCAAGTGAAAAGACCTAATATTTTTCGCCGTTTCTTCACGGATTTTTTCCAAAATAAAACGAATATGATTGACATTTGAATCCAACGTTTTATATACGTAAAAGTATCCATTGCGACATTACTTTCACTTGATTCCTTAGATTTCTCGGTTAATACACTCGTCCCACTTTGCACAGTTCTTTGAACCAAATGTTCGAATAATTTTTTTAACAAAATGAGCGACACAATACCAATGATTATGTGATAAAAGTACTTGATCGTGAAGGGCAAGTATTCGGCGAACATTTCTACGCACAATGCAATTGGTTATGCGACTATTCACATGTTACTGACATTCACTATCGAGTGAGACAATGCAAGTTGCACGAAAGATAAAATGAAATGACGTCAATGATTGCATTCAGTAAAAACGCAGTTTTGCAATTGTCGCAAAATTGTTTAATATAGTTGACTCTTCACTGGATAAGTGATCACATCAAACTGATCACATTACAAAATCTTACAACAGTTATAAAATTACTTTTTCTGTTAAACGCAGCCGCTATCAGACATTCACCACCATCACTTAAAAATATCGAATATACATAATTTCAATTCAAGCGCGAGCTACGCTGCAGGGAAAGGAAAGGAGTGGGGATCTTTCTTTTCTCTCTCTCTCTCTCTCTCTCTCTCTCTCTCTCTCTCTCTCTTCGTTCTTCAGTAATTAAAGATTTTTTTCAAATAATATATTTTTAACGATAATTTTGTGATGAATTCTTGACATGATTAATGATAATGATTAAGTAATTTTTTAGTTAAAAAAGCACATATAATTATTAATTATGAGATTATTATCAAGAATTGTGTTTAATGCCATTTTAATCTTATTACTATTTTATATTCTATCTATATATGATCTGATGATTATACAACTCGTAAATTATGATTCTCGTTGATCACATTCAGCAGAAAAAGTAACTGTTGTAAGATTCTTTAATAATTGGTTTATGTCTCTAGTTCCATGGATCTAAATGTAAAGTAATCAAATCCTATATGACCTAGTATTCAATATTCATTGTTTGTAGATACAGAGAGAAACCTGTAATTAATTACACGATGAATTTACCAAGATAACATTAGTAAAACATGCAGGCTATCCGTCTGACTCGATTGTATTAGTATATTGTTCAGTTGTTCATTCTGTTATACTATCAGTAAAGCAAAATGCAGAACGTCATGATTATGACGTTCTGTAGTTTATATTATTGCAGTTCTGTATTTATACTTTTATAACAATGTATTTAATATATATCTTCATCAGAATGTTTTGTTTTTAATAAAACAAGAGAAATTCTTTATAAGGTAGAAACAATATAGCCAACTTAAATATATTGAATGTATACACATTGATTGTAATGTTTTTTTTGGTACTTCTGTTATTCCAAACTGTATATAGATTTTAATTTATTTGCTAAACATCGTAGAGATAAATAAGTAAATAAGCGATTATTTGGAAAGTAGAGAGTTCTTTGTGTATTCTTACATGTCAATAAACACGTTAATGTGTTAATAAACTTATAATCGTATAAAAGTAACACTGCATCACTTTATTTTCCATTTTTCTAACATTTTTTTTAAAAAAAAAGAGGAAAACATATATTTAGATTATATTGGGTAAACACACGTGTACTACTATACTTTTTAAAATCTTCACTACAGTCATATAAATATTTGAAAAAATCCCATACCTTTTTTTATGTTCAGAAACGTACTTATCCTCTTTTGAATCTGACCAACAGTTTTCAATTTTAAACTTATGAAAAAATGTTTTTAAATCACAAAGCCACATAAATAAAGTCCTATTATTTTCTACATAATTAATTGTATTAAAAAATCTTATAACAGTTGCAAAGTCGGTTTTTCTGCTGAACGTAGCCATTATTAATTATTAGGTGAGAGGTTAAAAAATGAGCGATATTAATATGTTACTTTGAACGTTAAATATTGTTACAAAATATTTTGGTTTTATTATGAAACTACTGGCCAACAGAAAGAGGATTTGTTGAACGCCTCCTTGTTTACTTTTAATATTTTGTCTGTTCTCCTAATGGAAATATTTATGCCTTAAAGGAACAAGCAACTTTTCAGCAAGTTTTTACAGAGGAAATGATGAATTTTTCTTTAGAATAAATGTGTCTTATGAGATACAAGTCAGGTTCGAGCGAAACTGTTTTTTGAATCAAAAGTAATAATATAATGATTCTATACTCCAAAATGTCCTCTCCAAGGAAAATTTTACTCACTAAGATGTAGTATATATTATGTGTACTGTATGTACATTTTGAATAAAATTTTTCTCGAAAGGGACGTTTTGGAATGTAGTTCAAATATGGAAGAATTTATATGTGCCAATTGGCGAAACGAGAAAGCAAGTTCGAGTGACAAGATTCTATCCTGTTCCAGATCTCGTCTCTTAATGACACTCGTTTCCTCACTTCTTTTTTGCTACTTATTTCAGGACTACTACTATCAACTGATGGAAGAGAATGATCAAATAATATAGCACATGGATACTCGAATTTGGTATTGATATTTGTATCACACGTGTCAAATTTCGAACATAAACTTTTAGTTTTCTGATTATAGATATATTAGCTGCACTGATTATAGATATATAAGCTGAGTTCATTAATTCTAACGATAGTTATTAATTGTCTCGGTTCGTTGAGAACTGAAAATCGTTTAAGAGCGTTTCGTTTGCATTTTAAATGCGTTTCTCCCTCATTTGCCAAATACGGCGACTAAGAATATAATTGAAAGAGAGAATTAGTTTTCTCAGAAATTTCTAATAGCTTTATACTCTCTTGCTCCATTTACATAATATTACATAACTTTGTTCAGCAACAGATCGATAATATAAAAGTTATAAAAAAGAAAAAAATTATAATAAATTAAAAAGGTTTTCGTAGGTATACAATTTTTATTTATTTAGTAAAAATAGATTTTTATTTATTTAATATAAAATAAAAGACTTTCTATTGAAACTGTATAAAATTTCTGCGAGAAAATTTGCTTAGGCAGAATAATTTTATAATTCTATTGAAAAAAGAAATACGTCTTCCCAACAAATAAGCTGACGTCATTTGTTGTCACTTTAATGTCAAATGACGGTAAAGACATCATTTTGACGTCAAAATGACGACAAATAACGTCAGCTTACTAAATTATCGATTCTTGCATTTTCTTCTCATTATTTTTATGTACTTATTAACGAATTAATCCTTTGACTTTGGCACTAATCTGATAGCGCATTTTTTCATTTTCTCTCTCGTTTTACGATCACGGGTGATGCAACGTGCGCCGTGCTGACCTTGATTATCAATAAGGAAAAATCGATACATAGAATTAACGAGAACGCAGTATACAATGTCTTCCTCCAGAATCGCAGAAAATATATTCCAATTGTATACAGACTTTTTGCAGAACAGAATAAATAATATCAGAAGCTGCGTTAGACACTTTGGAACTACTTCATGCAAGATAAAAAAAAGCAATGAGAGAGATAAGAAATTACGTACGAAATTCTCGAGAGAGCAGGACCGTGTCAAGCATTCAGTGTGAATGAGGGGATCAATTAAATACAGCTAACTTTCAAAAACTCAATCAAATTCTGCTTGACAAAGTATAATAATATGTTCAAATTTAATTTGTGTCTAAGTACTGTCTTTCCTTTTATTTTTTATTTCATCGATTCTGACATTAAATATTCTATATTATATTCTATATTACATACACAAAGTGATTGACTGGGAACGTGGTTGTCTGTTGGTGTGTTGCACCAACTATTATTCTTATGAAATATGTATTACAGGGATGCTTGGAATGGAATCCTTATACTTTGTTTAACTTTAGCTCAGAGATTCGATTATGTATCACACAATGAAAATTATAAAAATAAGCAAATTCATTGGAACATATTTATAATAATTCTAATTAGTTAAAACCTGTAATAGTAAATTTGCTCATTTTTGTATTTAATTTTTATATCATCAGCTTCTTAGATCAAGCAATGATTTCGAATAGACGTGTTAAATTCGTCAATATACATACTCAAAAAACGAGAATGAATTAAAACGAATTGAAATTTTATCTATTTGAATATGTTTAAATAAAAAAACTTTTTTTTGGACTCAATTAAATTCAATTGGATTCTATTGGATTCTATTGGATTCAACTGGATTTAATTGAATTGGAAAACTGCATTTTCTATTCAAATTTTTGAATTGATCAGTATTTATGATGCACTTAAAAAAAGTTAATGTTGCTTTTAGATTAAAGGGTACAAAAATGTGCTTTATGCAATTCCTATAAATGAATAAAAATACATTGAGATTGGAAAAGGATTTCACTTCAACATTCCTGCCATATGATATACTTTTGAAAATCTGAATCCATTTCAATCCATTCTCGCTTATTTAACATAAACGTCTTGACCATTAAGTCAAGTATAAACGTCAAAACAATAACAGTAATTCCATAATAGATGTACATTTTATTGAACGCTTTTATATATTACAATTAGTATACAAGTGTACATGTATACGATCAAGTTGGACGCTTTCCATACATTGAATTTACCATCAATCCGACGGCGTCGGAATGTTCTCCAAGAGAACTTTGTTCAAAAATACTGAAGTATTTAAAAATCTCCGAGAATCATCTTATGCTTGTTTAATATCTGATAAACAACAACGATAAAATAATCGGAGATACTCAGGTGATGTGTTGTTCGAACGCAACCTAGGAAGAGGACTTCGGTCCGGACAACCGGTATTATCGGTATATCGCGGGGGGCGCAGAGTTACGGCGGTACGGCCCTGAGTGGCCAGCGCGCGAGCGGCCAATAAGCGGCGGCGCTCGGCGGCTGCGCGAGAGGCGTGAAGCGCGTAGTAGCGAAAACGTGCACGGGTCCGGCAACACGGCTGTGCGGGTTCCGTTCCGTCCGCACCATTCGGGCGCGGCGAATCGGGCGGTTTGCGGAAGGTGATCATGTGAAAAGGACAGCGACACCGACGGCGCTGAACGTGATTTTCCCCGTGCCGACGAGGCGCGTCGTGCCGGTGCGCCCACAGCTGCACCTTCTGCACGCGCAAAAGCTCTCACTCTACGTCGTATTATCGCGTACTCCGCACAATTGTGCGCGCGCGCGCGCGCGTGTACACACATACACGCGCCACACACAACACACACAGTTATACGGACACATTACGTACGTATGTCCGCCACGGGTACACGCGCGGAACGGACACACGTGTGCGCGTAAGCGATATACACGGAGTGCGTGAACGACGGAGCGCGAGAGAGACGTTTCTCTCGACAATCCCGACGCGGATATAGGCGTACCGCGAAATGCGCGTCGTCGATTGAGCGATTCGAGTTCGTTCCTGATCACGACGTCCTGCAGGAACGACGATAACGGTGACTGGTGACAAGTGCGCGACATAGGAAGGAAGAAGACAAGAACAGAAAGGGGGAGAGAGAGAGATAGAGTGAGAGAGTAAAGGAGAGACAGAGTGAGAGGGTATGGAGAACGCCATGCAGCCGCTACTTCCACCGCCACCCCCACCCGCTTTCAACATGCCACGGAGCAGCACGGAGCAGACGGTCACCCACGAGTTGATATTTGGTACGTCCATTGCTTTCCGTCACCTTGCGAATGTTGTAGATGTCAAAGTCCGCGGATTATGCCCGAGGCGAGATTTCGCTGAATTGTGGCGAACACGCGTGAGCGATATCCTTCACCGTTCGATCGCGAGCGCCAGAAGCGCGCCTCGCGAACTTACCGAAATCACTGGCGGCTCTTCGCATTATATTTCACACGATCGCGAATATTGTTGCGGTTCTTTATCATTCTGATATCGAATCACATTTCATCCTGTTTCTCAATAGATTTGTTTTTTATTGCTGCACTAGAAACTAGACATTGCGTTATAACTTTCTCACAGACAACACAAAGTTTAAAAGCAGGACGTAAGATGTCTTTTGTGAAAATGTCTTTTATGTCCGTTTCAACTAATATAGAAAACTTTAATTTCAGTTCAACTTACTCCTCATCTTTTTCTAGTTCTTTAGAATTAGAGAAAGATGAAGAATTAGTTGAACCAGAAGATTAAATTAAACTATTGGTAGAAACGGGCATAAGCACTTTTTGTAAAAATGTTTTAAGGCGCTTTTGTGAAAGTGTTTTTAATGTTTATATTTATCAATATAGATTAATCTCGATTTAACTTATTTTTTTTATCTTGTTCTAATTCTGAGAATCGAGATTAAAGTTATCTACATTGAGATAGAAATGGATATAAGACGTCTTTGTGTTTTAAGAGATTTTGTGTCCCGTTTTTGAACATGCGTTTTTGTCTGAGTTTCTTCTCTCTTTTTCTCTCGCCAAATGTCAAACGTATATACAATACCTGTTTCGCTGCAAAAAGAATACATTATAAGTTTAGCTTTAAAAAAACAGATCTCATGATAACTGACTGATTATCCGAATATGTTGTGTTACGCAATCATTTGATGCCGCCGGCGCCGTCGCGTTTTGTACTTTGATAGGAGATCCATAGGATAATGGAGAGAAATATCAAGTCTCGTTTGTAGACGTTTTCAACAAATAGCAGCACCGTCGACGTATAGCGCGCGGCATAAAATTAAAACTTGCGACAAGCCAAGTTTTTTTGCGCCGACTGGCTTCGTCGGCCTCTCGCTTGAAAATTGTCTTGAAAAAGAAAAGGACGAAGAAAGAAAAAAGAACTCTCGCCGTTCTCTCGATGACGCGTCTCTCGAGATCGCCTCCGAGAAGGCGAGAACGCGTGCGGCTTCTCGCCTAGATGAATAGGCTCTCTCTATATTTAACCGTACAGTAATATGTAAACATAATCAGACTGCCATTTTAGAAATTAGGTCTGATCTATCAAAAACGCTGTCGCGTCGCCAAAAATTCACATTCTCTCGCGTTCGTTAGATCTGGCAAAGGCAAAACTCTCAGCCCACTTTTCGACGATGATTTCAAGAATCCAAAAGAGCCATTCTGTAATCGTGAAAATAATTCTGAAGTTTGTTTTTTATTGCTATACTAGACTGCACTAAAACTTTCTTTCTCACTTTCGCCAAGTAGTAAAAAATATATCTATCTCACTTTAAAGATGCATCAGGTATATGTCTTTACAAACAGTGACTGTAATTGAACTGTAATTTATATTTTCTGTGTAAAAATGAATGTTGTATAACATGTGAAACAGTTCAATATTTAATGTATTTCAGAATACAATTTTATATATATAATAAATTTTATCTTAATTATTTTTTAAAAACATGTACTTTTTATTGAAATTATTTTTGATCCAGATTTTAAATTTATAGTATTACTTTTAAATACAATTGGCTGCGTTCAACAGAAAAAATAGCTTCGCGATTGTTATAAGATTATTTAATGATTGGTTTATACATACACACACACACACACACACATATATATATATATATATATATATATATATATATATATCCAATGAAAGAGAGAAGCACTAAAGATAAAACTCTATTATGTTAGAATTTTACAACTGTTGCAAAGATGTTTTTCTGCTGAACGCAATGTAGAAAAATCTGAAATTTTTCAATGATTTTTTGTTTTGTTAGAAAAATATATGCAATACATTCTTATGCAAAAAAGTGTGCAGCTATATTTCACAACTGTAAAAAAAAGACGTCTGGTCTCATATTGATCACTAAAATTCTTTAAGCTCTCTTTCTTTTTCTTGTATTTTCCAATCTTTTCCAGATAAGAAAGACACGTGCGTCGGCTTTTGTCGAAAGTTAGCACACGATATGAAAGTATTATTTGAATTACTAATATACTTACCTGATTGCCTTACTGTCTTTATGAAGAATCTTCGTCAATATTTTTATAAGAAATATTGTATCCTACATGTGTCACATGCACGTTTAAAACCTTGCTATTTCACTTGCTCATTGTTAAGAGCTCATTTCTCATGTTCTTATTCTTCTTATTTCCAACAATATATCTTAAGTTGACAATGTCATTCAGGCTTGGTCATAAATAAGTTTGAATACCTTCAATATTTTAAAGAAAAATTTCTTACGGTGAAAAACCTTTTTTGGGATTAATCAAAACTTTTGTCCTTTTTGTCACCACCTGTTTTCTTATCTAGTGACTGATACCTGAAAATATACTTCTGACCTTCCGAAGTAACCTTTTTCTAAAGCTATTTCTTACAACGGACGGAGAAAGAAAGGGCAGAGAAAGTTATTGCTTTATAACTTTTAAAACGTTTCTATCCTTAAACCATAGGTAAGAAATCATCGGTTAAGAAAACATTTTAAGGTCATCATCTTGACTGAAAAGTTATCGATAGATTTTTCATGGCAATAATATTATACTTGACATTTATGTGTCATAGTTTTAGATTGTACTTTGGCGAAATGATATAATTTTTTTTAGATGTCTCACGTATCACTGAAATTACATAATATAGATATACTGTGAAATTGCTTATCACAAGACAGCCAAATATATTACATGCTTGACCGGAGAAATATTCATTTATCGCTTCATCGAAGAAATGTTATCGTTTATTTCATGACCTTTTAATTTTTTTATAATATATTTTTCCAAAATATGACATTAAACGATTATACTAAATTATATTAAATAGTATCAAAAAATTCTTGTCTTATTGAATACTTAACCACAAATTTATTAATATCTGTAACTACAAACTATTAAAAAAAATCTACTGCTGTTAATTTAATTACATTAAGTGCTGCAATTAGATTAAGTGCTTGATTTAATAAATTTTAATACTATTATGCATGAGTATGCCATCTTAAAATAAGATAAGAAAAAGAAAGAGAGAATGGAAGAATTGAATGCGACGATCACACGATACAATCAAGTGCACGTGATTATCGTAATACAGTGTAATATTACATCGTGGACCGTGGACGCCAATGATTAAGGTTCAGCGTATCCCGATAGTTCTCTAACGTTGTAGCCGATTATTTATTCAACAACAGAAATGATGTGCCGCCACCTGTTAAAGTGTATACGAACTCGTTCAGGGATATTCTGCGTCGTTCCTCTTTCTTGCCGCCTCTCTCTCTCTCTCTCTGTCTCTCTCTGCGCTTTCGCCCGTCTAGATCTTTCTTTAAACTTTTTGATACATATATACTTTATCTGACATTTAATTTTAAATGTTACTTGAGTATCATATGGATGTTATTATTCACAATTATTAAACAATTACGAACAACAACGATTTACGAGTTTTTACGAACAAGCCATAAGAGATGAAGGGAACCGCAAGTCACGAAATGATTCAGTCATTCGTTACTTCTAGGAATTCTCTAACTCTATATTTGGAAATTGAAAGACGGTAAACAGTTAATCGAAGCTAAGAAAATAAGCTAATTGTAGAATGCAATGGATGAAATATAAAAAAAAGTCTCAAAGTTTATTCGATTATTCTTGATTTTAATTTGTTTACGAAATTATACTTTAAGAAATTATTTAATGATGACTTATTGTGAAAGTTATTCACGAATGTCTCTCTAAATCTATATGAAAAAAATAGTTTTGCTAAAATCTAAGAATAGCTACATACAAATCTAAAATTAGCTACATACAAATTTAAAAATAATTTTATCGGATTTAAAATAAGTTATTGTTTTAATGTAGGCCGTCCAAATATGATGAGTAATGCTGCAAAAAAAGATATTCTGGCAATCAGTTTGAGCGTCCTATATAATTATTTTGATGGTTCGGCAAAATTATTTTTAAATTTGTATCTAGCTAAATTTTTAGATATCGTTTTAATACTGTTTTTTCTGTGTATCTCATCTAATTTTTCAACAATTTTATGTACGTTTTGTATTAATAACGTACAATATTTGTATTAATGATAATTAAAGCACATTTGAAAGATCATTTTGTTCATTTCAGCACAATATTAATACACGGAAGAGACGATTTTACAGAAGTATCTAATTTATATGGCTAGATACACATCTGAAATTAATTTTGTTGGACTATTAAAATAATTATATAGGACGCACAATCTGGTTATTAGAACCAGAATTAGAATATCGAAATTTTTTGCAATCTTTTGCTCATGTTTGAGAAAATTGCTAATTATTTTAATAATTCGACAATATTATTTTCAGATTTAAATTTTTAGATATTTGAGCAAAATCGTTCTTTTAGCATATAATAATATTATTCGAAAGATGAAGTTATTAGTTATAATTTTCTGATATATAATTGTTTATTATATATCATTTCTACTTAATTTTCCGTGCAATATTTTGATCTGTTGTTACTTTTGGTATTTATGCGAATTTTCAGATCGCAGAAGAATCTTATTTATTATTTTTCTTCACGGAAAATTACAAATGACCAAATGTCGACATAGTTGCTGTTATCACGTGGAACACGATTAAGTCGCCTTGGTTACGAACACACCCGCGAATCCTGTTCTCGCTGAGAATGAAAAAATGTGTGAAGCCGGTCGTCTTCGTCGTCGGGTTTTCGATAAACGATATCGCTAGAGCCGGTTCCATCGATGTTGGCTTCCCGGAGACAAACCTGCATGAATATTATCCACCGCGAACATCGTCGTTAAATTGCAACTTTTAGCCAACGAAACTGTCAATTGGTAAATTGGCCAGATGACGAATTTTATTTCCGATTCATCGTTTATGTAATTAATTACAAATAATCTCTTGTTACACTTACCGTTATTGAAATAAAAATATTTAAACGCAAAATACTTGCATAATCAACGAAATTCTTGTCTAATATAATAATTTTTCTTGTCTAATAAATAATTTTAAATATATGTATCTTTTAATTTTATAAAAAGAAGATTTGTATTAGTTTGATTGCAGGTAGGAGTTTAAATAATTATGTGAAACAAAAGCTGATTTTTATTAATATTTTATATTTATTATAATTTACTATTATATATATATATATATATATATATATATGCACTGAAAAAAATTTCGGATTGAAAATAACTGGACTAAAAGATTCTGATCATATCAATCAGAATTCTCGTTATTTCGCACATAATGCTAGAATTAAAATAGATTTAACCAGAAAATTCTGATTTCAATCAGAATTCTAATTAATATAGCTAGATTCTTTCTAGTGCACTAAAAGGGAATTTCATACTAACATACTATCGCTGAAGCCCTATGAAATATTTACGAAAGGTCAAAGGTAAACCAGTTCGAGCACGATGATGATTTTCTGAACTTTAATCCCGTATGCTTGAACACTGAAGCGAAGCGCATTATCGGCTTGTAAATTTATACGATTGTAAGCGATGAATTGAATAGTTCTGTGTCTCTGTAAATACGTAATATTATAATATTGAATATTTCTCATAAATTTTACACCTTATTTTAATTATCGGAAAATTGATTTTTTTATTCGAGAAAGTTAATTTCAAAATTTATTATACATATTTTCTTCAGGAAAATTTAATATATTATACATCTTTTATTGTACTATTATATTTTGTCATGTTATTAAATGTTAATAATTCATAAAATACTCGCATTTTTTTCTATTACATTTTGAACGTTCTGTAAACGTTCAAATTTGATCGTTTCAATTGGTGAATTTTTGAAAAAGAATCGTAACGAAGCGTGAAATTCCGGCAAAAAGTTGGCAACTATAGACAGAAAAATATATATATATTGTATCTAAATATCAACTACTTCAGGTATTTCAAAAGTTTATATATCTGCAAATCCATCATAAGTTTATCACATCAAATTTATTTAAAATAAATTCTAATAAGAATGTATACTTTAATCAAGAATATTAAATTAAAACAAATTTGATTTGCTTATTATATATGTTCGCTTCTTTTTCTAAAATTTTATAATATATTTTTTATAAAAGTAAAATAAATATTTGTTTTGAGTATATGATAATAAGGTTTTTTAAAATTTATAATATGATAAAATTAATAACAATATATATATTTTTAGAGGTAATCATTACTTAAAACAAAAAGAAGTAAACTCTAGAATAATCACTAAAGAATAATCACTTTTCTTAGCAATAGTATGATATTTTTTTGTGTATAGTTTTGGTAATACATGATATTTCTATAGTTTTCGTTCGACAACTTTTATGTACATCACGAGTCAACATCTGCTTGATAAAATATATTAAAGACAAAATTCTGTATACCTCTCGACGCATCGATATCTTTCAAAACATGTACAGTTACGTCTTAACCATAAAAATAAAACTTTGGAGTTTCAAATAAAAAAATTTTTATTTAAAAATTTCATCGTTTAAGGAAATAAAATTTTTAAAAAATTTTTTAATTTTTTATTTAAAATATTATTCAATTTTTAATAATTTAATAAAATTATTTTAAAAGGATTAATGAAAAAATTTCAACTATCTTTTGAAAAATATCATGCGATTTTAAATCTTCTCGAAATTATCTGTCAATCCAGCTGAACAAATAAAGGAACTGTTGTCAAATATCATTTATATGATGATGAATCTCTTTGTAATACTTCTCTATGATTATATATCCAATTAACTAACAATTGGCGAAATATTCGAATTTTCATATTTTACTGTAACAATTATACACTGTGAAAACGATATGTAAAATTATGCAAAAAATAAATGTTAAAATCACACGATTTTTAATGGAATATATATTTTTGCGATTTTTACATTCCGCTTTTTTACAGTGTATTCGATATGGCGGTATGTTTTTCGATCAGTTTTTAATGAATTACACGATTGTGAATAATGATATTACAGTCAATACGTAGCGCACAGCGAACAGAAAATTATCTCTATGAGAAAAACGCTTAAATTCCATTCATAATGCGATATTTTTTCAAATTAATAATATTATAGAACTAGAGCCTTATTCTTGAAAGATTGTATAATTAACGAAAATTAACGAAAATATAAATATTACGTATATTATAGATATTCTCTTGAGATTTCCCTATTTTCGTATGCGATCTTTTTTCACGAATAAGATCCTGTTCGAAATGCGATTGCGATCGTAATTGTTAAATTATTTCCTAATTTGTTTTTTGTTTTTACTATGCGATTGCGATGATCGTTACATTAATTTTGATCGTATTTCAAAGAAAATTCCTTTCTGCATGATCGACGTCAAAGAGTCGCGTTATATAATCTCGGGGCGCAACGTTGCGCTAGAGCCGTCCCTGAAAAGGGGCCCTCGGTGTTTTCCAAATCAGCTGTTAGTACTCGCGCAGTGGGAAAGGAAGGGGGAAGGGGAGAGTAGGAGGCGTGTGGTGGGTGAAGCGCTCGTGTAGGGTCCGTCGGTCAGGTTCTTCACAGTTCTTTAGTCCACAACGATCACGCGGGGAGAGTACGTCGTATGGATTCTCGTTTGCGCTTCGTGTAATTCATACGATACATACGCGTAACGGGCGCGATAATCTTGTCGCAGTGTCGTGCGTTTGTTACGGCAACACGGAGGTCGTTACTTTCGCGAGGACACGGGCTGTTGATCTCGCGCGTTATCGAAACACGGTCCGTTTCGGGTGAAAGTGTAGCTTTATAAAAGCGAGACTAACTTCAAGTAGACGAGGTTTACAAAATCATCATCTTCCGTTGCGTGAATGTTCCGCGCACTCGCGACCTTCGAGCTCGGAATTATTATTCAACAACAATGTATCCGTAATCATAAGTCGAGTATCCTCGTCGAGCTGGAAACGCGGCTAGAAACAGCGTTCGATGAGAACTCGTGGCTGTCGTTTGTGCCTAAAAACTCCGAGGATACGATCATTGGTCGGAGATGTACTACATTCCGATGTCAGGCGCGATAAAAGTGCGCGTGTGGTGAATCAACACGTTGCGATCGCGTACGATTAGGCTCACAGTTCCCCAAATGTTCTGGAAACACGCGACTTCCCGTCAGCTAGCGCTCGACCGCGTCGACCGCGACGACGTTCTCTCCTGAAGAAAACGGGGCGAGATATTCGCGAATCTGGTCAAGGCCCCCCCAACATTCGACAACGATCGTGCGAACAGTCGACTGTTGAACGTGTCGTCCACGCGCCGCATGCTGCGTGCGTGGTTCCTAAGTGTGTCAGTAGGATAACCGACGACGTTTACGTTTAACTGACGCTTCTGCCGGATCATCACGGGCTACGACGTTCGCTTCCGTGCGAATAATTAAGTACGGTATCTACGATGCGACTATAAGCTGTTGATGTTTACGTAAAGATCATACCGCGATATCGATGTTTGTCGAGATAAATTGTAGTTGTTTTTTTTTTTTCAACTGATTAGTGCACGAGTCCCGAGAGAAGGATTTGAGCCTAGCCAGAGTGCAACATGTAAACTGTACTCGTATAATGGCTAATAATATATTTTTGAATATGAAATAATACGAAACCGACTGCCCGCGATCGCGCTAGAATCGAAAGCGCAGGTACAAGTTAATAAAAAAAAAAAAAAATTTATCAAGACCAAAGCCGATACAAGACAATAATTATCGAATTATCTCTTAAGAATTTTTCCAAAAGATCGTTATTACAATCGCGATCAGTGATTATTCACCGAGAACCAGAAGAAAATTTTTCAACTGGGGCAACTGCTTGTTGTTACAATACAATAAGAAAACGCTTTGGGATTGTGAAAAGTTCGACTTGCATATGTCGATCGCCGGTCTACCGTCCCCTGTCTCTTTCTTCCTCCTTCTTTTTTATCTTCATTCCTACTGACATTGCTTGCGCCGCGACGACAGTGACGTACGCGGCATAAACCGTACCCTGAGTTCGCAGTTTCGCGATGGAGGAAGATGAGATTCTGGTGCAGGCGAACGACAGTATCTCGATCCCATCGAAAAAGGAAAGCGGTTATTTCGAGGAAAACTGTGGTGACTTAAGCGACGTCATCTTCAGTAATTACAATCACTATGGGGCACTCCTCAGCGTCGATACCGCTGGTATTTTGATCATTAACGAGACCAGACGATCGGATCACTGGGAGGAGAGCAGGCAAGGATCCTCCTTTTCTTCTGGTCTTGTTGAGGATATAAACGATCTTGACGTTAACGACTCTGACGAGGCTAAAGACAACATCATCATCATCAAACATCCTGAAGAAACCATACGTGATGTAATCGAAACATCCGAGGTAGTTCACAGTTCTGAAGGCTCCAAGGAATTTGTTTATACCCACGAGGACTCCTCGGCAGTTCTTTGTATACCTGAAAATTACGAGAAAAACATTGACTCTCAGGTACCGGTTTGCATTCACAAGAACTCAAAAGCAGTCGTTTACATTCACAAGAGTCCCGAAGTAATCGATTGTACCAAGGAGGATTCGACAAGTGTTGAGCGTGCTACCAGTCCCTCTACCATCGTTGAAGATTGGAATGATGCGGAAATATCTGTTTGTGACACAGGTAAAACCATCTCTGTCGATGATAATGATGTTACATCATCGTCGTATGGATCTTTTTATTCTCGCACAAGAAATCATGCCTTCATTATTCGTACTTTGCTCATCCGGTGATTAGTTCTTCGGTGTCTCAAGGCTTGCTTATCGTCATCCCTCGATAGTTCGAAAACAATCGTCTTTCGTATCAAGTATCGTGTTTTGCATACTCATCATTAAACTGAAAAACAGATACGAGAAATTGAAACGTAAAGGAAAAGTATAGCATTTTTAAAACGCGGAATTTATGCCGACCAGCGAATGTTTACTGTGCATGATATTTAGCAATGGCTTCAACAGGTCGTAAATACATACAGTGAGAGCAAAAAGTATTTGTACTAGGGAATTTGTTATTAAAAAAGTCTTATTTGTAGAAAATTAATATTAACTAGCAATTTTATGCAATGAATACATCCTGTTCTAACATAAACAAACGAGCTTCGCATGTTTTCCTGATTTTAGAAGCTAAATTTCTCGTCTATATGAATACTTTTCGAGCATTCAAACAATATAATTTTTAATTTTCGCTTATTTTTCAGATGATATATTTTGTATAATTAATACACATCTTTTTGGTATATATAATTTTAAGAAACATACAGTCTATTTTATTCTTAATGAATAAATTGTCAATTAAATGTCGAATCGATGTCAAAATTGATGTTGAAATCATCGTATTTATATTGATTCGAGATAAATTCGATGACTCATTTCTCGCTGGATAATATTTACTTTTTAAAAATCAAGTTTTTTTAAAAAAGATTTTCTCTGTACGAATACTTTTTGTATTCACTGTATGTATAAAATACAGGTTTCTTAAAACCGATTAGGTATCGATCTGTTTAATATTTCTTTATTCGTTACTGGTTTGCGGCACAGCATTCGCAATGCTCGTAATCGTAAAAATTTATAATTTATAATTATATTGTATTGATTTATCGCAGACACGATTTGGTTCCTTGAAGAGAAATAGATATATTCTCTTCACTTATTCTTTTGACACTAAAATCACGAAAATGACTAAAAAAGCACTTTAAAGAACGCATTATATTTTATAGGTACTTTAATATTTTATTTTAAAAATTTTCTGAGAATTTGATATTTCTTTTTAAATTATTCTTTTTAAATTGTGTAGAATTTTGAAATGAGATAATTTTTAATATATTAACGTATTAATATTATACGTTAACATGTAAAATGTTTTTTAATAAATTTAAATCGGTAAATTTAAATCTGTGCCTAATGATGTATATTCTCTAAATTTCTAGGAGTGAAATCTCTCATTCCAAAAGAATGAAAACTGCCACTATAATGAAAAAGAGTTTATATATTTTTATATAATTGTAACAAACGTGGTTTATAAATCAAAACTTACAAAAAGAAAAGCACAGCACAAGATATTGTTTGTGATATTTAATAAATCGTTACATCAATAAAAAATTTTTTTAGACGTTTCGGCCACAATCTGGCCATCATGCACCTTTACAAGATGAAAGAATACGTTTATACATATTTATATTTTTGACGGCTGAATTTAATGTCAGATTTATGTTAATTCTGCGTTTTACTGAAATTTGTAATTTTACTGAAGATGGTCAGATTGTGGCCGAAACGTCTAAAAAAATTTTTTATTAATGTAATGATTTATTAAATATCACAAACAAACTTGTGCTGTGATTTTATGGTCTTCTTTTTCAAAGTTTTGTTATATATTTTTATTTTTATTTTTTTATTTTTTTTCGATAGTGACAATATTTTCATTCTTTTGGAGTGAGATTTTATTCCAAGAAATTTAGAGAGCAACGGCAAGCCATTATAATGATATATAATAAATGAAAAATCATTAAATGGATTTTCACAACTTAAAAATTCAGACATCTTAAACTTTTAACAATGACATTAAAACTTTAGATCCCTATCTGTTAAATATTCGAGAGTTTTGAGTCAGTACGTAAAACTGGCAGTTTATTAAATTATAAATTTTCAACTTACAAATTTTTACGTTGTATTGTGAAAATCTATTTCCCTATCGCAGATAGTTCATCTGAACTTCATGAAAGAAGAGAGAAAAAAATTTTTCATGACAAGTAATCAAGAAAAATAAAAGAAAGATAAAAAGAAAGAAAAGAGTAAAGAAAACAATGTAAAAACAAAAATATCTTTTTAACAATGTTCCTCCAGTTTTCAAGGTAGTCTTTATATTTTGAACAAAGAGAACTAAAATTTCTCCAAAATTCTCATAAATCCATATGGCCTTCATATCCGTATGGCCTTCACACTATTAGCCTCAATTTTATTAATGACAGATGTGTGTACATATTATGTATATATAATATTTTCAGGTGAAATATTTCCAATCCTTATTGTGTTTTTAAGATTTCACATCTATGTTGAAATTTTTCTAATGTTCGCTGCATTTTAAGATCCCTTTAAAATACCTAGGCTATCCTTTATTTAGACTCGTTGGCGATTCGATGACTAATTTTTGTTTGATGCGTATGATTTTCTTCATGCGTAAGCACGTAACGGTGAACTCTCGACGCGAACAATTCGGACTTCGACCTTACGTTCCGTGTCGAGTGATATTGTTCTTCATGTGTACATTTTATAGACATTCACATTTGTGCCAAAGAGAGAGAAAGAGAACTGTTACTTGCTTTCTTTTATTTCCGCTTACAAGTGTTATGTACATTTGTCCCTGGGATACACTAAATGTCTAAATCGCGCGTCTTGCGAATCGTTTCTCGTACCACACACTTCTATATTAAAAAAAGAACGGATTATTTATTCCCTAGCACTTGCTGTAGTTCCGCATAAGTTTCGTATACGCGTTTTTAGCGAAAGGGTGAAGAGTTAATATCACGACAGGAAGGGGGGGAGATCTTAATCACTTTCTCCTGGTATATACAACGAGACATGACACGGCTGAAACGCGCAGGTTTTGTGCGCTTTCGAAACCGGCCATGCTATTCTCAATCGAGGGAAGCTCGTTTTAAATTTCTGGGAACTGATGTGATGTTTTAATTTTATAAAACGTCGCGTCATGAGCTTTACGAGAATTATTTTCGGCGTCAGTAATTTTATATGTAATTTAATGTTCGTTCGACAAAATTTAGCATGTTCGAGAAATTGCGGATGGCCGCAGAAATGGCCTGTTTCGTATTCTCTGTCCGCGCATTATTTACTTATATATGCGTGCGTGCGTGCGTGCGTGCGTGTATAATGAAAGAGTTGAATGCCGAAGCTCCAGCAATCCGCGTTTCTTTGAGTGCAAACAAGTTAATCGACGTACGAAAAGGTGGTAGCTTATTCTCTCGTCGTTCGCTCACTGAACAATCGTACCACTGCATTTGCAAGTGTTATGGGAGATCTAAAAATAAACCACTATTATCAATGAGAAGCCGCATCGAAAGCTAGCACGAAAATATCCAATTTCAAATGGTACGGCGTACGGACGTATTCACAGAATAGCCTCTTTCTCTCCCTGTCCTTGTTTAGAGATAAGACGCCGTATATTATATAACGTTTTATTACCGTGCAAATATAATGTAGGTATTTGCTGCTGTTTATGAAAGTCCTATTGATCTTGCAATCGGACATAATATATATAAAAATAACAAGGCAAGTATATTTTACACTTTTTTTTTTGGCAAATGCAATTTCTTCTTTCGCGTACGTTTCACTGAGATTTATGGGAAAGAAATCATATCATAAGAAGAAATATCACGTGTCGCTAAAAATAAGCGGGAAGATTGTACATGAATATAACGTTTATAACGTGAGTACATCGTGCGAACTTTCTTTTGTGACGTTCGATAAAATAATGAATCGACTGAACATTTTTTTTTTTCCTTTGTGTAAAATGTAACGATCGTATATAATTTTTGTTGTACCAAAAGCGTGTTACATTTAACATAAACATGCAAAATTAACGAGAGAAATGATCAATATTTACGCAAGCATTGCTGACAATATATATAAGTACCTTGAATGATTGACGTAAAAACAGCTTCGACAAAAACAATTCAACAGCTGCGTTTTCCAGTTTCGTAAAACTTTGACGCAACAGCATGTTGATTGCGCTTAATATTGCAATCACAAAACGATTGCGATTTGGAGTGCTCATTGATATGGGGTGTTGTAAAGAAGTTCAGCTACGCGATACATTTAATTAACGAGAATTATTGCCTCTATCTCCGAACGTCAATAATTTTCTAGTTTTACGGAAACAAAAAATAGAAACTGAAAAATTGATAAAACGATAAAAAACTTGATTTTCTTGAACAGATAGATAATCTTGAACAAATTTTGTTTCAATGAGAATTTTTTATGATATTGACAAGGGATTTTTGATCTCTTTTTAATTTCTCGAAATTATTTAGTGATATACATATAAAGAATTGATAAGATAAAGTTGAGGAAATAGAAATATATTTGGAACGTTATTAAAAATAGATACTTTCTTACGAGGCTTTTTGTTTGAGGAAAATTCTAAATCGGTTAGGAAATGAGAGAGATAGCATTTGTTTGCATATTAACACGGATGTATGTACTTATACGTGCCTATAAAAAGAATGCTCGGAAATAAGAAAAGGTTTCTGTTAAAACGATTCGAGATTGGGCACGTAACTGCAATAAGCAATAGATACTCGTGCCGGATGGCCGTGAAAGATGCGGTCTTAATGAACAAAAAAAAATATTGAAATTTCCAGGTGCGATGCCAGAAAAACATACTGTAACTGACTCGATTATTTTTTCAATAACGTGTGTGTACTTCATATAGGATATGAGTTACTGATACGGAGGATTTAAACGGTTGTTTGTTTTCTATAAATAGTACAAGGTTACTCAAGAATAAATCGGTGAATACCGGCAGGATGAAGGGATGAACTTTGCATTTTCATTTCTATTCATTATTTCTAGTTATTTTTATTCAAAATATTTAAATGTATATTTTTGATTGTGCGATGGCATAAACGGATGTTTACTGATTAACAATGTCTCGGACTAATTTTATATCGCAAATTGACGTTGAAATAGATTGAAAATAAAAGACGTATCGAGCATCGCGAAGGTTTAAATTTTAAGTTTAAAATTTCAGTAAACTGTCTAGAAATTAATATTAAAACGTACATTCCAAATACAATATTATCTTTTGTGTACACATCTCTTCTCGTCCTAATGTACACACACACATACTCAGTCCCTTTTTATTTTTATCAAAAGAAAATATAGAAATTAGACACGAATGAGAGGGCAAAAAACTTGATAAGTTAAAAAATGTACCAATACCAACGAAAGCATTGTCTGCTTGCTCTCTCGATGTATACGACGATTTGTTATATATGCTGTAATTTTTTATCGATGCGACACGATACGATTATCTTGTCCAGGAATACCGACTACAGTTACGTACACCCGATACATCCAATAGCGTAATATGTGCAATGTTTCTGTTACGAAAGTGCACCGAAAAGTGTCATCAAAGCTGTAATATTCGATCAATCAGCAAATACTTCAATTATTGAGCGCAGAATTACGCAGCTACACATCACTTATTAATCGAAGAATTATGCAGCTGTAAAAACGAGATCTTTGCGCAATTTACATATCTTTGTTTTGAACAGAGAGAGAAAGAGAGAGAGAGAGAGAGAGAGAGAGAGAAGAGGGAGAATTATTATGTCCTTCAGAATTGTTGATACGAAATTGATATAGACCTAATTGTCAGTCACACTTTTACGATACGGTTAATACGATAATTTTTATAGACGATTTATACACGATTTCTTGCTGCTTTTATTCAAATGATTATTCAAATAAATGTTATTCGATTGTAATGGCAATGTGATTAAGTTTTGATCACATTACCATATATTGTAATGTAATGTCACATATTGATATATAATGCAAATTACTTATTTAAAATATGATATTTTCTACAACTAAATGATATGAATTTTAAATTAAATTCTGACAAAGACAAAAACTATGAATTCGTGGAAGAATTTATTATGAAAATTAAAAGTGTTTTTAAAAAATCTTATCCAATTTTTAGTTCTTCGTATGATAAGGAAATTAAATATTACTGCATTTTAGTCAATTGCAATAGATAACAATTTAATCGCCAAGCTGTTTAATAAATTTATCATTTTGATGAATACAATAATTTATCGTTGCATTTTCGCGATTGTGGACAATTATAGTATGCAGTTATCGTTGCTCTTTCTATCGCGACGTTATGAGCGTGTATCGACTGCTTCAAGATAAGGGAAAATGATAAAAGCAAAGATTGATATAGCTTCACGTGAATATCGATGTCACAGTCGCGCGAAAATGATTTCCACGTTCATTTATAATAACGAAGGCAATTCGACAATTCAACGCAACGCTTTTCCGTATTACGAAAAATTTGTAATGCTGTAAGATCGAAAAATTAAAATTAGAAATTGTATAAAAGTTACGCGAGTTCAAATACTTTATTCCAGAATCCAAAGAAAAAAACCTCTCACAATAAAAAAAATTAGTTATTACATACTTTTAATATATCCATTGTAATTAATTTCTTCAAGTTCTTAAAGGCTGGCAAATTCGATTAGCTGTACACCGGCAGCTTAAATATTCTATAGAATTTCGTGGAATCGTTCCGGCTTCCTTCTTTAGAGAAAACTTTCTTACATGAGTGGTAGGGGGAACAAGTTTGTGTTAGATTCTCAGAAATTTTAAAAGAAGCTCTCTAACGTGGCATAGTGGATGGAGGGGATAATTCTTTAGGCTTGTATTATGCCTTTAGAAATAAGAAAAGTCCCAGTGGAGACAATTTCAACTATTAGACCTTTAGAAATTTTTACCAGTCTATGACCGTCTCAGTCAGCAGGTGCATGTGTAGCGGAAAGCAACCTGAGCCGTTGCGGATATATGTGCCACTGTCGCGAATGCATTACTGCAGGAAACCCGTTATCGAACGGGCTAAAAGTGGTCTCTCCTCAATTTGGATTCCTACAGTGTGATTTTGCTATTTCTGATTGTCATAGGCAGAAGAAGAAGTAATGCACAAAAATGAAGTGTCCTAAATATGATGTTGTTCTTCGTGAAACTTGTGATTCAACTTTTCTCTACGAAATGACTAAGACAGGTCAGTCAGCACGATTTTTCTAAATTTTCCATACTTGTGATTTTAACAATAAAACTTTAAGAGGATACTTGGAACGGTGGCCGAACTTGATCGATATCGATAAAATAGATTCTTAATTCCAAATAAAACATTACGTATATTACGAAAACATTACATACGTTACATACATTAAGTAAATCATTAAGTAAAACGTTACGTACATTTTTTTGCTTTGCTATATTCTATATATCTTATGAATACTAGATTATGTATTTTTCCATTACGCCTGGTCTACAATATATGCGGTGTAAGATGTCAAAGTAAGAAATTGGCTAATTATAGTCGATTGTTCTTCTCAGATTCGACTGTGATTGGTCAATTTCTTGCTCTTTTAACATCAAGCTTACGCATTGACATATAGTACTGGAGCATTAATATCGAAATCATCTTAGCAGAGACCTAGAAAGAGATAGAGCGATTATGGGAATAGTAGTGAATCATGTAATAAAGGGCATTAAATTGATACATTTGTGCTCAGAATGTTACTTTTGCACAAAATATATGTAAAAATTATATTTCAAGTTTTATTTTGTATCTAATAATTAATGTAAGTTTAGAATTATCGTACTGTACCAGTTAATATTGTGATGGCTCCTGGTTTTAAAGAATACACTATTGTTCTCCTTTTCTTGAAACATAATTTGACCAATAGGATAAGAGTAGAGAGTTCCGAGAGTTCTTACTTAGCTGTCTTACTCTTTCCATTAAGATGAAAGATCAAAGAGATTTCGCCGCATGTCCAATACTAGATGTCGATACTCCGCACATATAGACTAGGTTTTATTATTAGAGGAAGACGAATCAAACATTTGTAAAGTCGAATCGAATCTTCTTGAATTCAAAAATGAATCGAATTTGAATAAAATTTTTCTGGATGTACATTAAAAGCTAAAAAAGGGGGAAAAATTATGTTAAAAAATTAGATCATTTTCAATTTATAGATATACAAAAAAATACACTTTTGTCATATTGTTCACTTTTTAATAATATCTGTAAATTGAAAATGATTCATTTTCTAATTTATTTAAAAAATCTAGATGTTATTGAACGTACTTGAACGTTATTGAAAATACTTTATTACTTTTAAATTTTGGAATTTTTTAAGTTCGAAATTTTTGTTGAATCATGAAAAAACAAAGGATTACTTTCTAAAAAGAATGTCATAAATAAGACGACAATGGATTTCTTTCTAAAAGAAGAGAATGTCAAAAGCAAGACCATAAATCACAAGAATGCATATAGATTTTTTGCTACTGTTTAAGTCTTTTTAAGACTTAATATTCAATAAATCTTTTCTATTAACAATAATATATATATGTATTATATTATATATATATATATATATATATATATATATACATTATACATATATTATATACATACATACATATATTATTGTTAATAGAAAAGATTTATTAGATCTCAAAAAGAGAATAAAAGCAGCAAAAAATCCAGACGCATTCTTGTGATTTATGTTTTGCTTTTGACATTCTTTTAGAAAGAAATCCATTGTCGTCTTATTTATGACATTCTTTTTAGAAAGTAATTCTTTGCAATTTTGTCAAGATTCAAAAATTCAAAAATTTAAAAGTAACAAAGCATTTTCAATAACGTTCTATATATTTTAAATAAAGGAGAATATATATATATATATATGTATACACATATGAGTATATGTATACAATTCAGTGATAAACATTAAAAAAAATAGAAAGAAAAGAGGGAAGAAAAATCGCATGAGAAAACATTTTAGAGGTCGAGCGTATTTCTATGAACTTTTGTGCGTGAAGTCGAGAACGCTGACCTGACAAATATTTAGGAGCCGTCAATTTCGTGGAAATTCATTTTGTATTTCATGTTTTTCTGCTCAAAGTTCACAATATGTTTGCGCTTCTTATGGATAATAAAGTTGACAGCTTTAACGATGTTCCATTGTTTATTTTATTGTCTGTTTTTGATTTATGATATATTATTTGTATTCTGTTCCTTTTTTTTGCTAATTTATATTTTATTATTAAAATATCGTATTTATTTGCATTCGATTCTCTTTGAGAGAACAATAAATCGTCGTGCCATAACTTTTTGGCAGGTATGTTAAGAACTCGACATACTTGCTCGCTGTACTTTTATCTACACATACATTTATTTACGCAATTTATTATTCACTTTTCTGTGAGAAGATATGATCATGATTATCACAAGCAGTTTTTACATTGACAGTTGTTTTAAACCTTGGTGTCATCGTCGATGGAACGCATTAGCATTGACTAAATTAGCAATCATGCGCGAAGTGTGATGTGGTTGTACGTGATATGCAAGTAGGACAATCGTGTCGTATTCGTTTCTTTTTAGGCACAAATATTAGACGCATACCTGTTTTCTAATGCAGGTATTTTGTATGACAGTGGCACGTGACTGTCACACGTATATTCATCCTTAGTAAAGATAGCGTGCGGATTGCTTCGGATCTGATATTGCAGATTGCTATATTTTACTTGAGAAATTAACGTACCAGATGATTTTTATGACAGACTTAATTATCGTTACCTGATAATTTCCATAATTGCATTGTAGAAACCTCCGGCTTTTGTTGCAGAACTGGTTATACTAATTACACGTGGCTGCTTTTTTGCGCAAGTCGTCAAAAAAAATTTTTGTAGTTTTTAATATGCGCAAATTAAAATATGTTAAATAGAATATATTTCAAATAAGAATGCATTAAATGGACGAGTCAATGCATACGAATAAATATTAAGAAGACAGTTTTTTTTTTAACAAAGAAGACTCGATAATAGTGACATTTATTTTGCATTAATTTCGTGTGAAACTAATTGAGAAGCAATAAAAATTGCCTTATTCAGACGTTACACGAATAATAAGTAACGTTATACAATTATAACGAAATATCTGTATGGGGAACACGAGCTTTCTGGATCTTATGTATTGTTTTCTAATCCGTAATCGATGATGCCAAATGAACTCTTTATTTTTCTTGTATCTTTCGGAGCGAGTTAAAATTGATTCTTGGCGTGACGCACGTAATTCATTAAGATTTCACATGTAATGAGAGTGTATATATATATATATATATATATATATATATATATATATATAAAATGGAGCTCAGAACATGCATATTACTTTCACATTTCACTTCAGCCAGTTTTGGTTCGAGAAGCTCTTAGCGAACAGGAAATCTTTTTCGAAAATTTAATTCCTATAATAATCTTCCCATATATCTCTAAATAATTAGCGCTTCATAATTAAGCCCTGTTATTATTCATATTTATTGTATTTTACAGAATTATTTCGGAACGTACTGTTGCATAAATACGACTGACATACATAATAAAATAATAAAATTCGTATAAATAATTGACAAGGAAAAATGCAGCATGTATATATAAAAAATAATTTGGAAAGTAGAAATGGATAAATAATTTAATATGTTTAATATATAGATATAATTGTTTGTATTAAAAATTGTTTATCAAAGTTTAATATCACGTGATCTTGTTTTGATATTATTTTGCACATTGCTTTACATTGTATTTATGTTGTTTAAAAATAAAAAGTTATTTTGTGTAGAAATGTATAGACTATAATTTTTTATTAAATGTATAAAGAATGAATCATGATTTTTTAAAAATATATTTTCCATTGTTTTTACAGTACTTTGTTATTGAAACATGCGACATTAATACAGAAAAGTGTATTATGTATTTTAATGTTCAGCTTTTAAATCAACGATATACGTTTCTTAATATACGATTGTCGAATGTTTAATATTTGAAATGTTTAATATTCGAAGCCATGAATTTGCGAAATAATTAATGAATTACTATGGTTGAGAAAAAAGTTGTCGTGGGCGCCAAGTTAAGTAGGCCACGTGGCACATTTCGGTTCTTGGCATCGATAACAAGGAAAACGATTCTAAGGTCGCCGGAATCGCGACGTTTATAGCACGAACATTGATGGTATCTTTCCATTTAGAATTTATTATTTAACACTAAGTCTAGAATTGTTCTGGATATTCTTCCATATAGATTGAAGAAGACACGTTCGAAAAAATGGTCTGGAAATTTAAAAAGAAATAAGAATTTATTTCTATCACTGACTGTGAAATATAAATTTCATTTTTTCCGCTTTAAAAAGTGAAAGCTAAACCGTTTTATGAGAATGTCTTGTGAATTATTAAAATAATTTATTAACTACACGAGAGAAACTCTTGAAAGAAATGCTTTAGAGTACATTTTTACGATTATTACGAATATTTCTTTTTCAAAAATTGATCATACTAATCCGTACATATTGGGCGCTAATTGCTGTTATTCGTTTATGCATTGCTGAAGTACACGAGCGTCCCGCAAAAATCCCTGGAGCTAAATTTAGCAATTCACATATGCATATAGCATCAAGCATCCTTCTATTTATAGAACCCACATCGCGCATGTGTGCATGTACACTCGACAATAATCGCATTCGACCGTACTATATTCGTGACATTGGGATTTTGTCGGAATCGATTGGTCCTGTGTCGCATTTTTTTTTTGCGAATTTCAATTTGCGAAAAAAAATGTAGCTAAAAAAAGGAGAACTTAAAAAAAAGCTGGTAAGAGTAAAATGTAAGACGAATTTCGGAGTAAGAGAAAGAAACTGTTAAAACGAAATGAAAAAATAATAAGAAAGAAGCCTTGAAAAAGTTGAAAAGTTTCTTTCTTTTGGGTCGAAGTTTGTCTTATTGTTATATTAAATTATTCACATTTAAGTTAACATTTACAATTTTTTATATTTACATTTTTAGATAAATGATTCAGTATATTTATTGCTGATGCGCAAGAAAAAGTAAAAACTGTTGCAACAATTCTTGACGTGATAATTCATGTTAATATTTATTGAAATATTAATCAAAATGAAATACGGGAGAACAGGAATAAATATTAATCTTAATCCTATAAGATTAATTTTATTTAACATCGATGCTATATTATACATCTTCAGATTTCAATTGAATAAATAACGTTAAGAAAAGTTTTTGCCTTTTGAATAAATAAATATTTATTCAATATAGTGAAATAATGATTGTAGCATATTTTTACATGTATGCTAAATAAATTATTAGTAGACGATTAATTTAGCATTATGAAATATATGTGTGTGTCACGAATTTATGAAAAATGTTGCATAAAAAATTAAAATTAGACGCACAAATGAATCCATTAGTCTTTTCAAAGGAAAACATTCTATTTTTTAGGCTTCAGAGATATACGTTTAGAGTTTTGAGTATTAAATTTTTATTTTTTATTAAAATTCTGCCAATCTGCCGAAGATTGGAATAGAGCAAGAGATTGGAGAAATTTCTTTTGATTTATCACACTAAAAATAAAGTTATTTATAACTTCAGTTTACAACTTAAGTCAGTGAAAAATCTAATATTGTCCGATCGCAAACTATATAGAGATCGATTACACGTTCCAGTGACTGGAAACCATCCGCCGCGTCGGAAAGATCTGCGATCGTGGTCTGAGAATCACTGTGTCACCATCACGTAACATATTCACCGACACTCGCGCACACTTATAATCGCCGCGGGATACTTTATATTATTGCGCCCTGTATATCATGCGATAAAAATATCTAAAGGTGATTCTTAGTAAGATAGTGAGTTTCGCGAACGCGTCGCTGAACATGGGAAAAGAATTTGCAACGTCCTCGGAAATTCAGAGCTGTTTGCGTTTGATGGGACGAATTATTATGCAACGTTAATAATACGTTTGTAAAGAGAAAAAAAAAATGAAAGCGAAAAGAAAGGAAAAAAAATATATGAAATGAGAGAGAGAGAGAGAGAAAAGTGAGTCAAGATGACCGCGCGTCGCGCGATTCCGAGAATTCCCGAGAGGAAAATTCTAGGGGATTAAAATATTAAAGCGAATTATTCTCGTTATCAATTATTCACGTCGCGACAACGACAACGCTGTCTGTGTTCGACGTCGCGGATGCTCTTGCGCGACTTGTCGATAAACTCGGTGATGCAACGGGAGAGAGAGAGAGACAACACGAGTGACATGCATGTAATATGCGGTACGTTCGTTATGTCATCGCGCTGCCGCGGAGTGACGATGGCGGCCGGCTTTCCTCTGGCATAATTACAGCATAAGGCGAATTAATATTTAAGCATCGCGACACGCGCGCGGCTCTTGCGAATTTCAAACGGGATTCGCACAATTTATTTACCGGAAGGCTCCTTACCGAGGATCCAAAGGTGCGTCTCTTTTCTAATAGAAAATCTGCTCTTCTCAATAAACCGAATCGTTTCTTCATGGAAATTTTTTTAATGAAAAATATTGTGAATCGCCGTATTACGTTATACACAATTCCTCATTATTTTTCTTATCAATTAATTTCTTATCTTTCGGTAAGCAATGATTTTTCGAGACGTTTTATATTTTTAAGGTGTGACCTTGCTTCATTAACTTCTTAATTAAAAGATTATATTATTATTTTATTAAATTATTATTTTATATTTTTTTATTTTATATTTTTCGAGGTGTTACAATTTATTTATGACACCTAGACGTGGATATCGTTCTAATCATAAAATCGCTTAGCTATTTAAATTTGAGATGTGGAACGTCTCGAGGATATCGTTTCGCTGAATTTACACGTCTATGTTAATACGTTATCAACGATTAATGTCTAAAGGCTGATAATCAGGAAAAATCTCCCATGTTTTTATACCTGATCTTTGAGATACGATCATAACATCTTATTATTGATTGATTAATACTAGACTAAAAAGATCAATAGATGTATTGATCTTTATTATGTTAATCTTAAAGACTATAAAATTTAAATCGGCATTGTAAAACGGTTATTTGTATTTTTATACATATATAAAAATTAGGGTCGTATACGATCTTTGTACAGAAGCAGTTAAAAGATATATATATATTTTTAATAAAAAGTAATATACCTTGATATAATCTCGATTTATCTTGTAGCTATTAAAACATAATAATCTATTTGTTTTCTGTCTGCAATTTATTTACGTTCAAATATTTACGTTTCTTCCAATTTTTTAGCACTTTTCTTAATTGATTTTAATTTGATTGTGTGGTTATTTCGGTACAACATATATACAGTGAAAAAAAATATAAGTACTCGATAAAAATATTGATACTAAATTGTATTAAATTTGCTTGTTACAAACATCGCCGCAGAAGGACTGAAATGAATATATCGGAAGCAAGAACGTATCGGGTTAGCATGCGTGCGTTGTCCCATTTATCGTTCTAATACGATTTTTTCCTCGGGAGAGACGTTGGAGTTCATGGACTCGGAATCCCCTGTTGTCGGCACGGCGATCGGCGTTGGCAACTATTTTTTTCCCTGCGCGCCGGTCGAGATGTGTACCAGCGAGTAAACAAGCCGATCCAACGCAAGTTGTAGGTCTAAATATAAAATTGCAACAAATCAATATCAAACGTGTCCTCCTCCCTTCGCCGTGCGTGATATTAAACTGATAAACACCAGAATGGATACCTGGAGTGTCTCTCCATTTCGTGCGTTATTCGCCCATATCGGACAATTCTTGAATGTCTTAAAGAAATTATCGCACGAGAGAGTGCGATGCGGCTGATCTTATCATTAGTCTCCTACGGCAATAACTTTCGTATATCAGTTCTTATATGGAAGCGTAAAAACATATGCGTGGTAAAAAGTCGTGAAAGGGACATCACGTGTATATTTCACGTACGGCGAACGGAACAATGACAGGGTCGGTGAGTGAAATTGTTATAGCATGATGTGACCTATTGAATTATCTTCAAGAGGAAGATATTCGACGTAGTTAAATTATTTCGTATTGAAGAACCATCTTTATTATTCCTGATTACCGCTAACTGCAGGTTAGCAAAAGCTGAGGGAGTATCGAAGATCTCCATAACTACATATTTTAGCAACTTTTTCGATAAATGTTATAGATATATATTAGACTAGGAACGTATTTCGAGAGTGCTTTCTTCGTCGAATCCCGCTCTTCTTGATTCGCATGAAACTCTTGAGGTGACCCTACACGATCAATAATACATATCAGTAATATTGAATCAATAATACTGACAGTACACATCAACATTTATAGTATATCTTTGCAAACTTGTATCACACAATTAGTATTATTGACAATATATTTCACTTTTGTTTTACGTACGTTATCTATTACATTGTAATATACTGTGACATGAATCCTAATAAAGCGATATTAAAAATTAAAATCCAGATCACCGTCAGTATCCTGTGTCAATCCATCAATATCAACTACGCACGATCAGTAATATTGTCAATATTTGTTAGTACTGATAGTGTAGGATCACGGAAAAAAACACAGCTGAAGACTTCAAACTGATTCAACAAATCTACAATCGTAATCTACAGACAGTCAATTTTCCATGTTAAAATAACAAAGTTGACAGCTGAATAACATTAGCGATTTGTTAAACCATCAAATCTTCTTAGCTATCGACGTCGAATTCGCAGTAAATTATATATACTATATAGTAAATTATAGCTGTAGCTATAGTATTGCTGTACCACCCAATTAATTTTCTTTCCGCGGTCACTTTTGGAGAGTCCGTGAAATCCGGGGAATTTCGAGATGTTAATCTCTCGATCTTATCGAGCTCGCGGCAATGACGGGACACTTTTGATACGCGATGAATGGAGGATACTCCTTGTCGGCCGTGCCCATCCGTTCGATTTCTCGCTGATAATACTCGGAACTCGACGTATCACGCAACGCAACGCAACGCAACGCGACGCGACGCGACGCGGCGCAGCGTTTGCGTTTCCATATCGCTTCAATTAATTGAAGCAGCAGTTGCCGCTGCCTCTCTCGGCACACGTGTACCGCCCCACACGTGCCGCGAGCCCATCAGCCCACGGCCGCCACGAGTAGGATGGTGGAATGGTGGAATGTATGTAGCGCCAAGGCAGTACGGTATCAAGTAACGGTTGCGCCACGGTATACCGGCCACGCGGCTCTTTCCTCTTCTCTTCTCGCCCGCTTAATGTTTTTCGCTAGTGAAGAATTGAAGTCTAATTAAAAAGAAAGAAAGGATTAAAAAATGAACAGTTAACATGACCTAAATGTTACAAATTATGAATTATAAATTTATGTTATAAATTTTATGTTATATTATTAGGTGTTGGAATTAATTCGTAGCGTTTTTTAATGAAAGAATGTTATTTATTTCACATGAGCATTAAAAAATATTAGGTGTTGGAATTAATTCGTAGCGTTTTACAAGTGATGGGAAGTACTTTCATTAATGTATTTTTTAATGCTCATGTGAAATAAATAACATTCTTTCATTAAAAACGCTACGAATTAATTCCAACACCTAATACATTAATGAAAGTACTTCCCATCACTTGTAAAACGCTACGAATTAATTCCAACACCTAATAATTGTTAAAAATTATACTTAAGAATTTTATGATTTTTATACATATAAATCCATAAGGAAAAATAGATATTTTTTAAGGAAACATTTTTTTTAATCAATACGTTACACTCATTTGTAAGTAGCATAATATTTATTCAGACATTTATGAAATTTCTGAAATTTTGATCCTATCAGTTCTCCGACTGTCCTTTTATGTAATTGTTGAATATTATCAGCACGCTTTAACCGAGAGATATCCTGAGAATGATCTTAGGATATACAGAGATGTTTTTAAAGAGACGTTTTTAGGATATCTCTTGGAGATTGATGCTGTGGATACGATACGATTGCGAAGCGTACTTGTCAGATCTTTTGCCTTTTTGATGATAGGATTATTCTATTATTTGAAATTATACACGAAAGAAATAGTTTTGTTAAAGTGTCTGAAAAAGCTGGATACAAATTTGGAAATAATTTTGTTTGGGCCATTAAAATAATTATATAGAACGATCAAATTAGTTGCTAGAAATGTCAAAATGTTTTTTGTAGTATATATTGGTTGCATTCGCGTTGGGACATTAAGCTTTATTCCGTTTTGCTCGTGTAATGAGCGATAAAGATAGAATGAAGCTTAGAGCGTGTTTATAACGAACGCAATTATTGTCATTCATGCTTAAACATTCTATATAATTATTATAGTGCAATAAAATTATTTTCATATCTAGTTAAATTTTTAGATTCTTTAGTGAAATTGTTCTTTCCATGGAATTAAAGCAGATTTTGCATTTGATTTTAAGAATCTGATAAGAAAAGGATTGTCTCGATAAAACGCGCATTTGTTTATATGAGTAATCCTCGATTGCTATTTATACCTTATATTTGTATTTCTTGTTGATTTTTCTGCGAAGAATTATTCTCCTTTTTGTTTCAATTGCAGCGTTTAGAAACTTATTGTAAAAAAAAAAGTTTCAAAATTATTACTTTTAATTTATCGACTATACACGTGTCATTCGCTTTACTCATGACATTATTTCTGTTTATCAAGATGGAAATATCGATTTTGCGATAATGATCCATATCAGCGCATACTTTGCAGATGGAATTCATAAATGACTTTGTTCATAATTTACTAAAAATTATATATTGAAAATTCACATGAACTAAATATTCAAATTAAATTTTCGAACATACACATACAGTACTTTTGAAACGATTATTTATCGTGATCAATTCTTATATAATTCTGTAAAGTCATTTGTTGCTGCAACTGTTTTACATTAATACTATTTCACTGCGACCTTTTACTGTGACGTCGAGTTTACACTGATAACTAAACGGATGAACCTGTCGATACTTAGAAAACGGATATCTCTTTTTTTTTGTATTGCGATAAAAATTCCTCAATCACAAAGAGTAAAAGTCAGGGCACTACACTCTTTTTTTTCATTATTTGATTAACTTACAGTTTAGACTTCTCAACTTCTCATTAATTGATGATAATAAAATTTATATTTTTTCTAGCTTCAATTAATCATTAAATTAATGATTTTACAGTAATAAGACCCATTAGAGGTTATTTCAAAATCAATTTAGTAGTTAATCATAAATAAAAAGATACAATTCTTACGTTATCATCAGATTAAGCCTAGTCACAAATTAACCAGCAAATGGAAAATCAAGCCTAAGCATGTTGATCGCGCAGGACGATGGAGAAAAGGTCTCGTGCACATCGCTATCATGTACACACACAAAATATTCGTATACACGGTGTTGTGCATACCCTCGTAGTCGAGCCGACGTCGCGGCTGGCGAAAGAAAGTAGTCAGTCCCGTTACGAAATAGCGAGTGAATGTCGACTATCTGGGTCAGACAAAAGCGGAACTTCCGCGACGGTGTGCACCTCGCGATCGCACCGTCGCGGTCGTGGATACGCCCTTTGCGAATTAAAAGCGATAACGAGGTAGAGAAGCTTTTTTTCTCTTCCTGCTACCTTTAGAATGCATTTTCTGCATTATAGTATAATAAGACAGATGTATAACGTAATAGCAGTAGCGTACTGAAATAATTGAATTTAATTTTCTAAATTCACTCTCCTACTACGCATCCACGAGAATATTATACTTATTACACCATGTTGCGCACGATTTCCAAGCGGTCGTTTTAAAAAGAAAAAAAAAAACATCCGGCAGCCTCGGCGAAACCGTAGCGAAACCGTAGCGAAATCACGGAACTCGATGGAATCTCAATCTGTTATGTAATAAACCGAAATGACACGAAATAGGAAGGAGCCCTGAGATCCGTCTTGGAATTCGAACGAACGCTGAATCGCCTAATCCCTTTCTTACTTTCTCAATCACGATTATGGATATATTCGAGGCCGGTGAGGGAAGAAAGTAAAAGGAGCAAGAATTTTTCATTTCTCGTTAAAATTCTTGTATTTCGTTTAATCTAATGCACATGAGAAACGTGATATATGTTCCGAAGAGACACGAAAATCCGCCGTGATATTTCTTGCGCGGAGGGCAATTTTGCAAATTGGCATCCCCGGCCTCGCGAGATTACGGTACACATCCTCCCTCCCCCCCCCCCCCGATTGTTTTTCCCTCGGTGCAATCGAGCGTTCAGAAAAAGGTAACTCATTATTCACGCGAGTGAGAGGGGCCGGAATGCCGTTCCGAGGTAACGGAGACCGGAGAGGCGAAACTCTCCGCGCCTCGAAGTCACCGAGCCGCCTCGAAGGAGGCCGCCCGGATCGCCGCCGCGCCGCCGAATCGAGCAACGAGGCGGATCGGAGAACTTAAGTTTAAGAGAACTCGAGAGAATCACGGTTGTCTCGCGTTAGTCTCGGCGGAGATCCATCCGCGAACTTGACTCACGTCTTCGGTAAAGTCGGTCATTCCGCGTTCGCAATTTCTCGGAAGCGCGCGCGGGGGTGAGAAGAGTCGCGCGCTTAAGAGTTCGCGTGTGCGAACTCGCGGGTTCGCGATAATCGCGAGGTATGTACGTAGATAGGTACGTACGCCACCCGATGCGATTCTCCATCGCTACCTTGACATGCATTCTCTCGGACCGGCAGTCAGGGCCGGGGCCACCCCGGAGGAGCCCCCGGCCCTCGCGATTCCTCGCGACTCTTCGCGACTCCTCGCGATCACGTCCGCCGTGCATCCGTGTGCTTTCACCGACTAATCACCCGCTCTCGATTCCCGTTCGCACCGCGATTACGCAATCGCGGAATATTCTTTCTACGTCGATTTTGTTCTCGTAAAAATAAGATGTAATTAGCTTGATTCATATTACTCAAGCTCTAGTATTTCGACTAGATTAGAAATGTTTCTTATAATGACAACAGTACGAATTGAACTTTCAAGAATGCGATACATTAGCGATTTTTTGAAAACGTTTTGAGGCGATTTTGAGACACTGAGATGTGAAGATATAATACTTCGTTAAATCTCGATGAATTGTGCGTCTTACTGGGCTATACGTCTCATTATCTCATTATGCTTCTATTTTTAAGAAATTACTTAATTAGGTGATTAAACTGTTAAGTAAATCATTAACGTTAAACTTTTTAATTAGGATTAGTTCTGAATTTGCTGAATGGCGTAAGAAATTTGTATACACATAGATTATGAGGATTATCGGAAATTTCAGCGGTCTCGGGTGAGATCGCATTTAACCCTCTGGCGGTGATTTTCTTGCATCGATTTAATCGGAACTCATTGGATCTTCCGGCTCCTTTCGCCGCTTCTCTACCGAGAAATGGGTTTCTCTCTTGGCGTAAAAAAAGAAAAGAAAATCCACGGAAGGATACAGAGACGCGAAGATGCAAAAGTGAAAGTGGCAACGTTATTAGTAATTTCTGTAACAGAATCGTGACCTACTTGTGCCGCAATCTTGAGATTCCCATTTTTTGCGTTACCATCGAATGAGTCAACGAAATAAGCACAATGGGGAGGGGGACAGTCTTATTAGTCATCTTTTCCTAATATATGTATACATGTATAACCGCAAAGTTATTTCATGCAGAAATTACCACATATTTTTTATTTTTGTGCTGAGAAAAAAAATGCTTACGATTGCTGTAATTTAATTCTAAATTATAGTCATTTTTAGTGTCACTAAATATTTTTGATAATTACAAATATAATTATTATTACTAATATTATAGCGGTAATAAAAATCGAGCTCCTATAATCATAATTATTTTATCAACCATAGTCATAAAACATTGATAGATATAAAACATTTTCTCTCAATGCGATAGTATGAAAGAATTTGAAAATAAATACACAGGATAAATACAGAGGATAAGTATCGATATACATTTCGATTCCGATTGTCCGTGAACTTTGTGACCCACTTAACTGTTTCGCAATAAAGAGGTAGATAAAAAAGGAGATAAGATAAGCGAAAGACGTACAATAGTACGTATATATACGTATATATACAAGAGTTATGTACAAAATGTAAAAGACGTAAAACGATTTCAAGATGATTAATATTAAGTATTACACAATTATTTTGTACATTATTATTAATTCCCTCTTTAATTATTAAAAATAAATATCAATATATTCTCTAGACGATCAATAATATTGCAATATCAAATATTGTGCTACTATTGTAATACTATTGATTGTCTAAAGGTCATTTAAAAGAACATTACTCGGCAGATGATTGTCGTTTATGTTAGTTAGTGGCTGAAAATTAGGGTAAGAGATCGCGATTAGTCGACTGATTAAGTCGACGTTACTCTGTAGTAGAAAGAAAGTTGCAGTTCTGGGACACTGTGAACGGATATGTTTAGCAGAATTACTCCGAGGTGCAATTTCACGTGCAGCTTCAATGCTGAAGTCTCGTGTAACCGGCTTAAAGATGTTTGAGAGGATAAAGATTCGCGTTCTGGGTGGTCCACAGAATCTGGTGCGAATCCCAGCTGTCCCTTCGGAATTTTCTCACATGAAACATGCGTCACGCGTAGCGTATGACGTATAAATATTAAACGTACACTTTGCAGATGTTACTTGAAAACAAAACACATTTAACCGAATCGAAATCAATTCTACGTACATCTCGCTCGTACGCGCCACGGTATTTTCTCTTATTCATTTATCTCGCCCATTATTCATAGTTCCTTCCTGATTAGCAACTGTTTTTCCCAAGAATTAAAACCGAAACGAGTACATTTCCGCTACATATATATTGGATATATTTCCGATAGAAATATATCCATTGATGCCGATCAGCAATAAATCGAATGGCGACAGAAATAAATAACGATCAAATTATTATTGTACATTATTTACCGGACAATATTGTTACTCGTCTTGCTTCTTATCGTTCGCCACGTTCGCTGCAACAGTTACATACAGTTGTTCCGTGAATTATGTAACGTTGAAACATAATCGCAACTCCGCTGCCATGGAATACATGAATGCTTAAAGCCACACTTGAAATCCCTCCCGCTCGTCGCTTACGTCGTATAGTTAATACGCTACGTACATACTTCCGTAATTTTTATACGACTTATTTTTCCTTCATTTTCAGGTGCGTTAGACGCGCGTTTGCTTTAATTACGGACGACATATGTCTTTTGATATGCGAAATCGCGATAAATTTGGTTCGCGGCGAATCGCTCACGCGATATGTATGCACATTCACGGTCGTCCTCGCACCTGCCGACCTGCCGATATTAGCAACGTACCTTTTCGCAGGTGCTCGTATCTTTTCGCGTGTCACGCGTCGAATAAGCGGCATTCCATTTCGAGGCGCCGTCGTCCTGGTCGTCTCGGTTCTCCACGCGATGCTTCGGTCACATCGAATATATATACGTTCACCTCTTTCCTTCCTTTCCTTCTTTCTGTCTCTCCCGCATGCGATGTCGAGAGAAAAATGAATGCCAGGAGCATCTCATTGTCTCGTTCAGAAGCCTTGTCAGCTTCGCTTCGCGCGCGTCATCACGTCCGCAATCTCTCTCTCTCTCTCTCTCTCTCTCTCTCTCTCTCTCTCTCTCTCTCTCTCTCTCTCTCTCTCTCTCTCTCTCTCTCTCTCTCTCTCTCTCTCTCTCTCTCTCTCTCTCTCTCTCTCTCTCTCTCTCTCTCTCTCTCTCTCTCTCTCTCTCTCTCTCCTCGCGTCTGGGAACGCGCGACAAACGCGTCGCCGAGGAACGCAAATGTCGAGAGGAGAATGCGACCGTTAGGAATGAAGAAATTGTTAATTAGTGTACTCCAGTCCAGTCGTTAGATCACTCAGAGCGAGATCGAGTCAATTTATTTATACGGCTCTTTCAATGTACGTTTCTACTTTACATCAGCAAACGTCATTTGACAGAAATACGTGAAATACATATCTCTTGCTTTTAAACTTCCCGTTTGCAGCCAGGGCACAAGCGAAATTTTACTCTCAAATTTCATCCTCATTTTTGCTCGAAAATTTTAATTTTTATATTAAATAAAGCTTTTAACATTTTAAAAAATTATTTGATAAAGTAATGAAGATGTTGAAAAGTAGCCGTAAATTCTTTTTGAAAATTTAGAGCGGTAAAAAAACTTGGGTTGAACGAAAAGGAATCAGATTGCAAACAGGAGTAAAAAAAAAAGATTGCAAACGGAGGGTTAATTATAATTTCGAAAAACACGTTTTTAGAATTTTGCATCGATATGTTTCTTCGATTTCTCTGGTTCGCGTTCGACTGGCGCATCGAATATAGTTTGCGCGGTTTTCGCGAGCGGAGATCGGTTCCGTAACAATTGTACCAAATCGCCATGATATAACGGATGTCATGATCAATCGGATATTATCGAGTACCAACCTTTCTCACAGGATTCCCGTTTTTCTGTTACAGTAAACCTAGCGGACAACGGCAGCCAGAAAGTGGACATGACACACTTTGACTTGCTGAAAGTCCTTGGCACCGGAGGTGAGAAATCATTCGATAAAGTGTCTTCCGAAACGTGGTCCAGTTTGATAATATTTGTAATCAATTCTGAATCATAACATTTACAACACCGGTAATAAGTAACATTCAAACTATTTGTAACGGTAATAATAACACTTCAATTATTTCTAACGGATATTGTAATATTTATACCGTTATAGGTCGAATTTTAAACGTTTTTTTGTTACGATATATTGTATTATACGTAAATTAATCTCCGGTAATGCTTTAGATCTTTTTTTCCGACTGTGCTATTTTTTTCAATATGATGGATATTTCTTAATCTCCGTTATTATTAATGTTTCTAAACTGCGATGCGTATCACGCTTTTAAAATTGATCATTTCGTTTTCATACAGCTTACGGTAAAGTTTTCCTGGTGCGAAAGCGAACGGGTGCTGACTGCGGACGGCTTTATGCCATGAAGGTGCTGAAGAAGGCCTCCATCGTACAGAAGAAGAAGACGACGGAGCATACCAAGTCCGAGCGGCAAATCCTGGAGGCTATCAGGGACAGCCCGTTCCTGATAACTCTCTATTACGCGTTTCAAACTGACGACAAACTCTGTTTGATCTTAGGTGAGACTCGGCGAAGAACTGAAAGTAAAGGAAAATAAGTCTACCGATGGAAAGGACAGAGGATAAATAAAGTAAAAACTAAAATAAATAAAAAAAGAAGAAATATAACATACATGCGTGTCAAGTTAAATTTTGCTGAATAAGTAATATGGAAGTTAATATTTTGTCTGCAAAATAATTTCTTAAACAATTACTTACAGACAAAATAAAAAGATCTATATACGGATAAAATACAAGATTTTATATATCTGTGCAACAAAATTGAATAAAAATAAAAGGTATCAATAAAAAAATAAACCCTTTTTTTATTTGATCTTACGTGTATCAAATGTCGTTGTAAGTGACGCATAAAAAAGAAAAATTTGTTCTATTTCTTTCTTCCCTAAGGATATAGAACTTTGAACTTACGAGATATTTTTTTTTCTATTTCCAGAATATGTCGCCGGCGGTGAAATGTTTACGCACCTATATCAACATGACTGCTTCACGGAGGATGCAGTACGATTTTATATTGGCGAAATTATCCTGGCGCTAGAGCGCCTTCATGACGTATGTATTAATATACTAATGTTATATGTGCACACAAACAATAATAAGATATCTTTGACAAGGAACGAAAACAATCCTAAATGAAATAAATTAAATTAAATCTATTGTATATAATATTTTATTTGATGTTGCAGCTTGGCGTAATATATCGGGATATCAAACTTGAAAATATACTTTTGGATAAGGAGGGGCATCTCGTGTTGACGGATTTCGGTCTCAGTAAAGAATTCCTACCGCACGAAAGAAATGGCAATGCGCGTACTTACTCGTTTTGCGGAACTATCGAGTATATGGCACCGGAAGTGGTAAAGGCAGGCCCAAACGGCCACGATATCGTAAGTTAACGTTGATATCTGTCTATCTTTTCACGTTGCCGCATGTTATTTCATCCCCATATCCACTTTTGTAGCTTCTTTTCTCGGATGACGACTCGGTGATAATCTCTCGGTTTTATCTCTCTTCCTAGAAGATAATTGAATTTATGATACTTGAATTATTAAGCGTATAATTATATTATATATTTGAATATTGATGAAAAAGCATAAACTAATTATTAAATTAAATTTTCACAAAACAAAAAATATATATTTTGAAGTTACATATATAAATAAAATATATAAAAGAAGATGCAATTGTGTCTTGGATATAATTAACAGAATAAAGACACGTATATATGTTTAAACGTATGTATTGTAATCGAGCTGGCATTCTCGTAGGCTGTCGATTGGTGGAGCGTGGGCGTATTAACGTTTGAATTACTGACCGGTGCGTCGCCTTTTACGGTGGAGGGCGAGAAAAATAATCAACAAGAAATTTCGAGGAGGATATTGAAGAATGATCCGCCACCAATGCCGAGCCATCTGAGTGCCAACGTGAGCGATTTCATCACCCGCTTGTTAATCAAAGATCCACGACAAAGATTAGGCGGTGGACCGCGCGACGCTAAAGAACTCAAAGAACATCCCTTCTTTATGGATGCGGCACCGGCCTTTACTTGGGAAGGTCTGGAGAAGAAACAGATCAAGCCACCTTTGATTCCTAAAATTTCGCACGAATTGGATACCAGCAATTTTTCAGACGAATTTACGAAGATGAATGTCGTCGTTGACAGTCCAGCGGTCATTGATGGTGACTATGCTGACAAACATTTTAGGGTAAGTTTTCTCTTAATTGTTTTCGTTATTATTCCGAACAAATAGGTAGCCGTAACAGTCACGGATTTTATGAAACATTTACAAAATTTCTCACTTGGATATTTTTACAGGGTTATTCCTATGTAGCACCTTCGATACTATTCACCGACAACGTGGTGAGCAGGGATATCTTCGGTGGCGAAGCCAGTTCGCAACGGCCTTTGTTGTCCGATCTGTTGAACACGTGTTTCGAAGAGTCCACGTTCTTCCAGGCGTACGAGTTAGACCAAGCGGGACCAGCTCTAGGCGATGGCAGTTTTTCGATTTGTCGACGGTGTCGTAATCGTAAAACTCAGCAGGAATACGCCGTGAAGATCGTCAGCAGGCGAGTGGATTGCAGTCGGGAGGAGAATCTGTTGCGTGCGTGTCAGCGTCACGCAAACGTAGTGAAATTGACAGAAGTCCACCACGATCGACTTCACACATACATCGTGATGGAATTGCTCTCGGGCGGGGAATTGTTACAACGACCGCGCCCATTCTCGGAGCGGCAGGCCAAGCGAGTGATGCGGCAATTGGCATCCGCAGTGCGATACATGCACTCGCGTGGCGTAGTGCATCGTGATCTCAAACCAGAGAATATCGTATATGTGCATCAAGGCGAAGATTCGCCTGTAAAGATAGTCGACTTTGGATTTGCTCGGATGAAGAACAGCTGCGAGCCGTTACACACGCCCTGCTTTACGCTCCCGTATGCTGCCCCGGAGGTTGTGGCCAATCAAGAATACGACGAGAGCTGCGACATGTGGTCCCTGGGGACTATTCTGTATTTCATGTTGTCCGACAATCCACCTTCCCGTACAGATACACCTAACGTAGCGATGCGCATCAAAGCCGGTGAGATTAATTTTGACAGCGAGGCTTGGAGTCATGTGTCTCCCGGTGCGAAACAAGTGATGAAAGGTTTGTTGATGATCGATCCCAACAATAGACTCACCGCAGCTTCTCTGGTGTACCATTCGTGGTTGACGACGCATGACGCAACGATTCTTCCGGTAACATCAGCTACTGATACGGTTCACGCGGACAATGCGGTAGCCGTTAGTTCAACGTCAACGCACGAGCGCGAGGGTTTCCAGCTGCGCGCGGTCGATGCCGCCAAACTGGCTCAGCGTCGCAAGCACAAACGTTCCAATTCCAGTTCCTCCACATCGAGACCGTCTTCTTCTTCCTCCTCGAGTCCGTCGTCGGTTCAGTTGCGTCTACCAAGCGCTACAGCAAGTGCTGCAAACACTTCCACCTCGTCACCAAGCGTCTTCGATTTTAATGACGAAGTTGTTAACGAGTACCTGAGTTCCCTATCTTCTTCTTCCGATTCGAATTCCTCAGTAAGACTTTCACTCCTGCAAGAATTCGAGAGAACCGCGAAAAAGCGGACCAAACGCAATGCCGACGAATCGTGTCAACCGATAATCCCGACGAAAAAGCATCGACATCGACGCGACGTTGACAGCGAAACTAGTGGCAGCAGTAGTAACGGTCCAATGACACGATCGCGGAAACGTAAACTCGAACAAATAATAAATTCGGACAGAGATATAGGTTCTGACAATTCCGCGGAGTCGTTCGAGTCGTCCTCGCAAGTTGCGCATGACGAAGGGAATGTCCATAGGAGACATAAAGCTGGCAAGCGGCCGAAACGCCTTGCCACGATTATAGTCGAGTAGAGAGTTTTTCCTACTTATGCTTGGTCCAGTAACGCTCCAATGAATTCACACTTTGTTTCCTATGCATTTTACACGGTATATCTTTATAACACCGCTGCCTTCTGCGTTCGTACAGGACGCGAACATCGCATCATTCCTATCTCATCAGAGTTTTAGAATATCGTATATAAATATATAAATAGTTATAACATAATTATGCCATCCCATCTTCTTAAAAAAAATCTTGGTCCATTTTCTAAATAATTATATAAAATTGAAAAGTGCATTCTTACGATGCTAATTTAAATATATTGGATAGATACCAGAAATGGACGTGTATAAAACGATATATCACTATGGTCAGGGTCTCAACAAAGTATCAACGTTTCTCCGCGAAGATTTGCGCAATATACAGAATTTATTATGCAGTGTACAGAATTTTATTTTTATTACTTCTATCAGAGAAAAACAGAGAAATGTAAAGTAGGCGGATGCAAATAAGATGGTGAATCGTTTTGTTGCGTTAAACTGGGATTGTCTGTGATTATAGTGCGAGGACGACAAACGTTGTAAGTTATTATAACTTATTACACACTCCCGTTAAAATTTTCTTCCAAAAATTCACTTCTGCAATCGATAATCATAAAGATGATGATTAGTGATTAACTAGCCAATACGAAGAAAATTTTAGCGATTGCTTATAACGAGTGTATATGTGGTGAATGTGCCTCAAAAGCTCATTTCATTATGAGTACATTAAAGATATTAATGTAATAGAAATGACACGCGATTACGCGAAGATAACAAAAGCAACTGCTATTACCAGTGGTACCTCAATCAAGAAAAAGGAAAAAAAAACATATTTAAAAAATACTATTTGTTAAAAAAGAAAATATAAATTAAGCACTCTTTTACGAATAGTGTTATTGAGAATAATGACACATATTTATACGATTAAAGAAAATTTTGTTTATATAATTATATACATTATATTCTATTAATTTTTACAGATGACTATAAAAATTAATGACGATGTTGATTGACGATGTTGATAGATAATAAGTAAAATCGAAAAGAATTTCTATTCAGTATTTAATTTTTTTCGTATAGAAGCCTCGTCACACTTTGATGTATTTGTGTAGTATTTGACATATGTGACAATTTTGAGAATGATGGAAATGAATGAGTTGCGATAAAGCATTCGGAGCGCGAGAAAATGAATTAGATTTAATTAAGACAGATTAAAGTTTTGTGATCCAATGTGTTATCGTTAATTCGTGATTGAAATAATTCCTCATAATTCGAGAGTTGACTAATTATCGACTTATATAAGTGAAGGAATTAGTTTCAACAAATTATTTCGTATTTATCCCCTTTGTTGTTTTTGTACTGCATTCTATCAAAATTTAAAATATAAAGGATGTGTTAGGGGAAGATATTTTTTTAGGCAGTTTTGTGTCATGAAAAGGGGATTTATAAGAAAGGCAACACATTTCCGGCCTTGATCTTTTGATTTTGTTAGATTGCTGTGCTTATACTAGTGAGATAATTGTTTTAATTGATGTGTAATAATTGCTGTGAGAGATGAAGTAACAAAATGGTAAAGACTGAAATGTGGTTGTATATCAACTCAGGGAACAGACGCGTTAATTGAGTAACATTTTGTGTTATCTTGTATGAGATAGCGTTGTACGAAAAAAAGCATGCTTCTACCAAAGATGACTGAAGCGACACTCCTCTGTTAAACCAAATAAAGTACGGTGTGTAGCGGAGAGAAGCTATGCGTGAGATATTATCGAATTTATAACATGTACATAATAGTTATTATATATATAGATATCTAAAACGCGAAAATGCTGATGTAACAGATTATATCTATATATTTAATATATCACATGTCGCTAGAGAATCATATTCTTTAAAAACAAGGAGAGATCTATACATTTATACATATATTATACATTTATATATATATAATATGTATGTTATATACATATGTTTACATATATCATACATACGTATACATACATATACATGTATATATACATATATCTTATTCAGAATCCTGAAAGTTATTTAAAGTCATAAGCTTTATAAGTTACATCGGTTGCCTCCAGAACAAATTTTTTTCTATGACTATATTATTACGTTACACGAACACTCTTTTTCGCGGTTCAAAGGATGTATACATATGTATATATAAATATTATAAATATATATATTGAACAGTTAAATAAGTCGAAGCTTGTATCATACGAGAGTGCTGTTCTGTTGCTATAAATACGTAAAAGAGACACCTACCTTTGTTACCACTGGTTGTTAAAATATATCATAATGCAATATTTATTTATAAAACGCTGTTTATTGTTTTAAAACCATCCAACATCCAACTTTAAATTATCAAAAGACTGTATTCTTGGAATAAATTCTTCATTATGAAAATAATTGAAGAAATTAGTTTCGCTAGTATAACACTCTATGAGAATTAAAAATTTCTGAAAGAGAAATACTTTATATAGAAATATTTTTATGTAAAACAATTTTTATCATTTATTGTTATCATCATTGTTCTGAAAATTAAATTAATTAAGGAAACACAATATTGTTTTTAATAAATTTAATTTCATTAATATAATAGTTTACGAAAATATGGAATTATTGAAAGATATTCTATGCAAAAATATCTTTTGAGTGAAACAATTCTTGTAAAATGATTGGATATGACAAGACAATAGAAGTCATGTTTCGGCTCATTTTTGAGTCGTCCTCAGAGACAATATGATGTAATAACGACAAATTTTTTTTCAAACTAATTCATTTCAGTGAGCCACCTCCACCTATTAACTATACTCTAATAAAAAAATCTAAAATATATTAAAAATTATTAAAAGATAAATTTATTGGAGGGGGAGGGGGGAAGCAAAAACAATTGTAAAATAATAAAAGGTAGTTCACTAAAACAAAAATTCACCATATCGCAAAAACTTAAATTCTATCGGTTTAGTCAAAAATCAGTCTTTGACATTCAGCGAATCAGTGTCAATTATGTTGAAATTAATGAATAACTTTCAATATACTTAAAACGTTAATCGCAAAGAAAAGGAAAAAAAAAGGAAAAAACTCTGATATTAATTATAATCCAGACGGACATTAAAACCGAAACTAAATCTTTAATAATTTAATCTTAATGTAACAAAAATTGAGACAATTCTTATCACATTTACTAGTTTATTATTACATATATAAATTCTAAAAATAATTTCTTAAGAAATACTGAGAATATATACCGCGAAATATTGTTTTAAAATACTAATAGCTATAAAATTATAAATTTATTATTAACTTTTTCGCTCTTTCATCTTTCAAAAACAAGGACTGTATTCTCGACAAATATTTCACACGAAAATGTGTGTACGCACAAAAATACTATAAGTAGTATTTGTTACACATATTAAGACTTCCTTAGTATCTTTATATGCAACATTTTTCGAGAATAAAACTCCTGAATCCTACGTCTTATCCAAAGTACGGAGAGCACAAAGGCTGATTAAACATATATTAAACATGCATTAAAATAAAAAAATTTAATACGTGCCGGAAACCCCATTAATCACGATTCAACGATCGCATTCAAATTTAACGTCTCCTCGAGCGTTCATTGCGATTGGTGGCATCGTTCATTCTACAGTCATTCTAGTACTATCGATATTGGACGCGGCCAATCGTATTGCGCGACATTAAACACGGTCGGCCGGTTCGTGAGAGGCGATAGGTCGAGCGCGTGGCGTCCCTGCAACGCCACAGCCAATCATCGCACGCAGCGCTTCTTTCCGGTTAATGGCGGCGCGAAACCCGGCTTGTGATGTGGCGTCGTCGCAAGCAAGCGCACTAATCCGACCGTTGGCTGGCGCTGCTTGATCCGGTAGTGCGCATTTGACTGCGAAGTGTGCGAGATCGCGAGACGTTGATCGGACGATCACGAAGGTACTACACGCGTTCGCTCGATCGACACGGACGCGCTGACGTTAGACGTTATCAGCAACGAGTTGATGATACGCTAGACACGGACGCGCCGGTGTTCCCTCTTTCTCTCTCTCTCTGTCTCATTCCCCCTCAGTGTCGTCGAGGGTGTCTAATCGAGAACGACGTAGAGTGCCTCGTACGAGACCGCAAGCGCGAGAATTCGCGTGCAGGCTAGTCGCGTATTTTCCGCAACAACAATGTCAACGAAATCAAGCAAGAAGACCGCGGCGGCAGCCGCAGCCGCCGCTTCCGCTTCTTCCGCCTCCGTCGCTTCGTCGTCCTCCAGCATCCAGTCGCCGCCACCGACTACATCGACGCCGATCGGCCGGCGACCCGGCAGCCCGCTTAGCCCAACCCGATACTCCCGGCTGCAGGAGAAGCAGGATCTACAGAATCTCAACGATCGTCTGGCATGTTACATCGAAAAGGTGCGTCACTTGGAGACCGAGAATTCCCGGCTGACCCGGGAGATGCAGACTACTCAGGAGACCGTCACCCGGGAGGTCTCCAGTATCAAGGCTATGTACGAACACGAGCTATCCGACGCGCGAAAGCTGCTCGATGAGACTGCCAGGGAACGCGCCAAGCTGGAGATCGACACCAAACGTCTCTGGGATGATAACGAGGATTTCAAGAGCAAGTAAGTTCAATTTACGTATTTGTATATATTTATATATATTTATATATATTTTATACTCCGAGTAAAATGATAAAATGATAAGTTTTTTTGCGTATCTAACCGTGTTGCCTTCTTACTTGCAAAATAGATAGGAAAGTTAAATGGCACTAATCGTTATTGATAAATATCGATCAACGTGATCGAGCATCCGAGTATCTTGTTTCCTGACGATGCTGTGGAAAAAAAAAATCATGTAAAAAGACAAATTAGAATTTTATTTGTCAATCATTGGATGGATGCACGCAATTGGGCACTGCAGTCGGCAAAGTAGTGAAACTCGGATTTGAATACAATGGAGCTCGAGACTTGGAGAAATACGAGCTTGGTTGTGGAGTACAGCCGCACAATGTGAAACTCTTTAATTCATGAATCATCGGTACTGAGCTATACTCAATTTTTCTTTCAATAGTCTCGATCATCATTAGCACTTCTTATTCTGACACATGCGCAGAATAAAAATTAACATGTGCGCAATCGCGCATCCACGCGTGTCTAACTTTAATACAACTCCGCATTTTAAACACCTAGTTGCGACCCTTCCCTATTTTTGAATCCTGCAAATTGAACGTCCCTTCCCTCTTCGAACCGTACCTTGTATTTTCTATTCGATCACGCATGTATAAAGGAAAATTTTCAATAAGAAGATTGCGTGGCTCCGACGATAATTATGTTGTGTATTATTAGAGTCTCTTATTTTCGACGGTATTTTTAAATTGGACTGATATCTTTTTATGATTCACGAGTTTCAAGGCAAAAAAACAGAGAATTTTTTTTAATTTCGTATCTTGACTAATTTTGTATTACAAAAATGGAATATATACACTCGGTATATCATGAAATGAGTATATAATGACTCATTTAGTAAAAATTTATGTTACTTTCCAAGTACCGATGATGCAAGAATTCTCAAAACTGGTTATATTTATTGAGGCTTGTGTATTTTAATTTAAGATATGCATAATTCCCTTAATAGAAGAATCATAAATTAATCTAGCATTATAATATTAGATGTTGGAATTAATTCGTAGCGTTTTTTAATGAAAGAATGTTATTTATTTCACATGAGCATTAAAAAATACATTAATGAAAGTACTTCCCATCACTTGTAAAACGCTACGAATTAATTCCAACACCTAATATTATTTTAATATTCATTATGAAGGTAGAGAAAACGTTCTATTTTATATAATTATATATTCGCAAGGCTAGGGTATAATTTGCTTATTTGTATTTGTATTTCAATCTACTTTGAATTATGATCATGAATATTATAGTCATTCTTTCATATTCCTTGACTTGATAATTCCTGGAGAATTATCAGATAAGCATTACTTGGAAATTGCATATACTCTATAAAACATGTGACATATGTCTATTTGATATCATCACAGACAATACGATTATTTGTAATGTTGCTCAATGTTGATATGTAATATCTCTGAAATAATTTTTACGAAAACATAATCTATCTATAGAGATTCCGTATTTACAGAGTGTTTCATGTAATATTATATTCTATATTTTGCGCGTACAAGTTATATTCGAGGAGTGAATAAAAGTAAAATTAAGTAAACGAAAATTTCGAATCTAGCAACGTATTACAAAGTGTGCTGAACGTTCTCAACTAGTCCTGATCGATACGTTTGTGCCGCGGCGTTATCATTCACCTTATTTTCGTGCCAGGTAGTAATACAGATTATACGACGGTCGCGATATAGTATAAATTTCATTTAATCCAAAGAGAGAATAAAAGAATCGATATCTGTCGATGTCTGTCGCCGATCTTCGGATTAGATTAACGAGCAGTTGCTCATTGATGCGTCATGTGCATTTTCGTCGAGCGTGTTTGTCAACAGAGTTAAGATTCTCCAGAACGATGCAACAAAATTGGTTATCCGCCGGACTTGTGGCGAGGGGAAGCAGAATCAGAAGATACGAAAAATTGTGGAGGAATGGGGAGAAAGAGAGAGAGAGAGGGAGGGAGAGAGAGAGGAGGTAGTGTGAGAAGAAAAGAATGCGCTGGAAAAGACGAGGGAAAGCTTAACGTTTACGTAAAGAGGAAATAATTTTCGCGCCGTTCATGTATCCGGCCTCGGAGAAAAACATGAACGAGCTCTCCACAACGTGACGTTACTACGAGCGATTGCGTCACGCTTACTATGCGGCGGTGATGTCAGTGTCAGTGCGTTATCACCTGACCTGAAAACATTGACTCTGATCCCGCCGTCACGTACGACCGCGACTATAACAAGGATTATACTTCGCGTTTTATTCCGTCGTTGACGGAATAAAAACGATCGATCCTTTGACCCGCGCGAGAGTGAAATTTTTCCGCGATGAACTTGCACTCTCCTCCTCCTCCTCCTCCACCGCAATTATCAGATCTCTCACTTTATGAGTATATACTGATCATTAGGAACAGGGTCGTTCGATTTTTTACGTTTGTTCACTGGAAATTGTAAGAGGACGGTAACGAGGTGTGTAAGGAATGAATGGGAAACGCAATGAACGATTTATTCTGTCTTTTGTAAAGTAAATTCATAAGAAAACAGTAATTTACTAAAGTAATTTTCTCAGCCGTTCGTGAGATTTTAATAAAATCGGACGAAAAAGAAAGGAGATTCGGTAATTTAACGCTTTTCGTTATTCGTGTTCAAATTCATGTTACACGCAATTATTGCATGTATGTACGCCTAGAGCGATAATTCCGCGTTCTGATAATTATCGTCGCACGCGCCATATTTTCTATAGTTACTATAGATTACGAACTTGTTCCGTTGATATTTCCCGACTTACTCCGGTTTATACCGTTACGATTGCAACACACACCATTCCCTATAAAGCATCTGCCATGCCCAACTTACGTGAGTAGAGTAGGATTGGTGGGGGAAAAGGGCTTAGTAATCTCAAACTTTGTCCACCTTGCATTTTCAATATTTCCTTCCCAAAACAAATATTATTAAACAATGTTATTATTATTACATAAAGATCGATAGATGGTTTTATTTGTATACTTGATGATAAATATCTTGATATGCATTATGAGGTTGCCCACATATAGGGACATATTCGAAACGAGTACTTTCTATTTAAATATTAACATATTTAAGTATTAACTCGTTATTTAAAACTTAAATTATTTGGGAAACTTGTGATATTAATATTAATATTATTATTATTCAATTATCGATGTGTCAAATTAAATATCATCTCCAGCTACTTAGAAATAATATTTCTCGGATCAACAGTCGCGCATGACGCGATCTAGACAGGAAGCATGCGGCCCGTATCTAACTCGATATGAGTGAAACTTCACATATTAAGACGTTTATGTCTCTCCCAGTGTACATTAATTGTACATCGATTAAAATGAATTATTTGTGAAGTCAGGTTGAGAGCCCCTGAGAGATAGTCACGGTCATAAAGCTCATTTCCGTGTTAAAGATCGTGGTGTTTTCAATGATAATGCTACAGTCTTTCAATAAGATAGCATCATGACTTTACTGTCGCTTATTTTTGTTGTTATTCACATTATATATCGACTATATCGCGATTCTTTTGCCTTCGTTGCTTCTGGAATCTTTGTGAAAGGAATTGTGTCATCGACCAAAATTGCTGGGAATACGATGTTTCATTATACACAGACGGCATTTAATGTCTCTCTTTCTCTCTCTCTCTCTCTCTCTCTCTCTCTCTCTATCTATCTATCTATCTATCTATAGTCTATCTATCTTTCTCTTTTTCTGCGGTGCTGTAGCGTCCGCAAATTCAGTGGTCCTTGAATGAGTAAAAAAGCATATGACGTAAGCGTCTTCTAATAGAAAACTTGATCATTTAAGAATATTTAATGAATACTTAAGAATATTAATGTTTATAAGAATATTAATATTAATATTTAAGAATATTTAATAATAATTTAATGATAATTGCCTTCAAGATATCGGATTTCCTCATAAGAAATTTTTGAAGCAATTTGAATTTTTCTTTACATCTTGAACTTTTAAAAATAATAAATGTTAAATGTAAAAAAAATGGAAGAACATTTTTGATAGAAAAAAATAATTGTAAATTTGTCAAAAAAATGAAGTATTATCAGTTTCCTTAAACTGTTATTTAAAACTTCTTTCTTAAACTTCGTACTTTTGCATTCTCGACACTGATGAAGATCCCGAATTTTCCTGAGAAAAATATCGTTCAGTTTTTTTTTATTCGCTAAAAGTGTAACGTCGCCGTTCAAATTCGTGATTCAAATAATCGATGAAGTAACACATTCCCGTATTCCTTGTGTGAAAGCGCGAGACGATCGTATCTGTACTTCGAGGCCAACAATGCCAATAATCTCGAATTCCAGGCGTCATGGATAAGCCGCGGAAAGAATTCCTGGAGGACGCACGTTTTTGAGCAAATGCAAAATTCTTGGCCGCGATTATTATCTGTAAAAGCCAATGCCACGTGAAATCGTGGATGACATCACCCGCCCGATGTCAGCCATTTTAGCGATGTCAGGCGTCGCGTGAGGCCGATGTTGCACGCGAGCAGGCGTGTGTAAAACCTCGCCATTTTCGGAGTCGAAATGCGAGGGCCACGATTTATAAGTTCAAGAGCATATACTATACGTGTCGTGTGCAACAAGACTGGCACAGCCCTTCCCGTTCTGAGTAAAGCTCTATAGGATCTGTACTTTTGGAAAGCCGAAGGAGAGATCAGCATAAATTCAGAATCGTATAAAATTAGAATTACTTATAAATCGAAGACATCTAACGATGTCTTTTTAATTTTATTTCAGAATTGCGTTGTTAATTTCTTAACTACATATACACAAAACTTGAAAAACATTTATATATTTATTGGATAAGTACGTATATATAATAAAAATATGAATGAAAATTTTATGTATAACATATTATATATGTATATTTTTATATTGTTCATATAATGTATATATTATATACATATAAAATTGAAGACTGAACGCTTTCAATGTCTTAATTAATTATTGCGCGAGTATTTATGCAAAATTACAAAATTCCAGCGATCCGCGGTTAAACTTGACCCGTGACATTGTCGCGTACATAACTGAATGCACATTACGTTACAAGTCTTCTGAAGCGTTTCGCCGTCTCGCATTTTGTACCGATTAGTCCGCGAGAGAATTAGAGGGCGACGACCATCACCCTCCTGCTAAGAACCGTATAAACCTCGAGACTCCCTTCCTTGACAATTGTTTAGAGCAATGGTATCCAACTTTGTCTTGGGCCAGCTGATAACGCACGGCGTTGATCGTACAAGAAAAACAAAAGATTTAGCAATATGACAAAAATGTGACTTTAAAATTTATTATTTTCTTTCTATTGCATTTTTGCGATGTATAGTTCACGAAGACGAATCTTGAACGCATTTTCCTATTTCTTTCAAATGGTTTATCACCGACTAATTATTACATATTTACTACGAAGATATGTATAATTAAGTTATTAGTAATTGTATGAAATATACAGGGTTGGGTAGTAACTAGTTAAAACGTTAAAAGTTAAAAAAAAAAAGTTAAAAAGTTAATAACTTTTAACTTAACTTAGTTAATTTTAAATGCTTTAACTTTTAACTTAAGTAAGTTACTTTTAAACGTTAATTTTTTAACTTTTTTTTAAGTTAAAAAATTTTTTTATCTCTTTTAAATATCTTAGAAAATATCTTTAAATATCCTAGAAAAATTTAATTTACTTAACAATCTATATTGTAGTTATTTAATCTCATTTTAAGAAAAATTAGGACATTTTGATCTAAAAAATAATTTTGTTCAAAATTAACTTTTTTTTTAACTTAAGTTAATTCAATATTGACTTAACTTACGTCAAGTTAATTTTTTATTCCTTCAACTTTTAACTTAACTTTATTAATTTTGTAAAGCCATTAACTTTATTCAGTTAAAAAAAAACATTAACTTACCCAACTCTGGAAATATATAATTATGTTACGAAAGATATGTCTGTTTCAATATTTAATTACAAACCGTCATAACAAATGATCGCAGTCTGCAGCAAATCTTATTTTACTGAAGGTTCACACATTTCCAGCTGGATATCGTTGGAGAATCATTAACGATCATTAGCTTAAGGTCGCCATAAGTTAATTAACAGCCGACGCACTTCTCGCGAGTAAGCGTATATGCAGCTTTCCGGAGCGCACGTTGTTTTCTTGTCTTGAAAATCGGGTGAGGGACAGAGGCGAAACGGACGAATATTAAAGACACGTCCGGGCCACCATGGCAGAAAATAAAATTCTCAATGTGGGTCGTGCATCGCTTGAAATAGAAGCTCTCTCTCCTACCCGGTGCGCGGCTTCCTTCTTGTGAACCGGCACGGCGGTATGTTGTAAATGAAAACGAATTTTAATTATAATACCGATTACACCGTAATGAACTTGCACGTTATATCTTACAAAATTAGCACATCGTCTACAAACTATCTATAGAATATAGGAATTCGCGGAACGAAAGTACAGATTCCGCGAGAAATTAAATTTAATAGAAATTAAATCCAGTTTATAATGTATCTTTTAACTGTTATTCGTCTTTCTGTTATTCATCGTTTTTAACCAAACTGTTTTTTAACTTAAGGTAAAGCAAGGATTTATGGTGAAACTATCTATGATACTTTCTGAAGATACCATAGCGGGAAAAGATGTTATTTCACGAGAATAGATATAGCATCATTCGATGTTGCCTGTTTTAAGATAGTAGGCCAAGGATGGCAAGACGATAATCTGAGAATTTTATGTTCAAAGAACCTTCGCAGAAATCCCGTTAATAAAAAATTCGATCTTATACATAAATTCTCAAAAAAATTTGTTTTTGCGTTTCGAGATTAAAACTGTCTGAATCAGAAACATTTTATTTTCTGTAGTAATTTCTGTTAGTAATTTGTCCAATTTGATTAACATTGTATCTATTTACTTAATCAACAAACAAGCCATTATTTAAGAGAGTTAATAAAGTGCTCATATTATATTTTCTTTGTATTGTTATACAATCGAACGTACACGTTACATTCCTTCGTTCATGTAAAGATGTGAAGACAATCTTGACAAGCAATAGCTGCCAAAAGTTACAATTGATTGTTAAAGAAATATAGTAGAAATATAGCAGAAATTTAAAGATGAAAGATATCATAATGCTAATAGAAATAAATACTATATAATTGATATTTATCATTTGCTTCAGATTGGACAAGAAAACAAAAGATCTACAAATAGCAGAACGAAATGTAATGATATTTGAGACGCGCTGCGGCGACTTACAGTCGCAGTTCAATCAGTCACAGGCAGAGCGCAAGAAGTTAGCCGAGAAGGATCGAGATTCGGAAAAGGAAATAGATCGATTGAAAACATTGCTAGACGATGCTCGTAAGCACCTGGAGGAAGAAACTCTTCAGCGAATCGATCTCGAAAACAATATCCAGAGTCTCAAAGAAGACATCAGTTTCAAGGATCAAGTTTATCAGCAAGAACTTACAGAGACTCGTACGAGACGACAAGTAAGTAATTACTTGAAACAATATGATCTTTCAAGCCCTGTTGCTTTATCGTAAATATGTCGTTAGTTTTAAGAAAAATTTTTTTATTAACATTGACAAGCAATGAAAAAAATAGATTTGAAAATTTTACTGAAGACAATTCAATTTTATTGTAGTTACATAACATATTTATCAATAATTTTTGTTTATATAAAAATTTATATTTGCATCTATGTGTTTTATGATAAATAAATCATTTATTGTCATTTCTAAAAATTTAATGAATATTATTTTAACGATATAATCTTAAATCTGATTGGAAAAAAAATAGATGAAAGATAAATCAAATTTTCAGTCGGCATAATAGCTCCCAATTTTAATATAATTTTTCGTTGATTCCTAGTTAGTTAATATAAATTATTTCTTCGAAATAATTTATATTATAATTGCGTTTTAGGTTGAAATATCGGAGATTGACGGTCGTCTTGCGGAGCAATATGAAGCTAAACTACAGCAATCCTTGCAAGAATTACGCGAACAGCATGAGGCGCAAATGCGTGCTAATCGAGAAGAGATTGAGCTTTTATATGAAAATAAAATCAAGAATTTGGCATCTCATGCTCAACGTAATAGCGGAGTCGCTAACATGGCAACCGAGGAATTGAGACAGACTCGCTCTCGAAACGAAGGACTCAATTCAAGAATCAGCGAACTCGAAGCAGCTAACAATGCCCTTAGTGCACGCATTAGGTAATCTACAAAATTTTTTGAGTATAAAAAAAGAGATTTAAGTGAAAATAATTTCTTTAAGTCCACAACTCCCACACTATGAGTTTCACTTTGAAATAAAAAGGCAATATATGTATATAAAAATTAGTAGAAAACATTTTCTGATATTTTTTTGCATAAATAATATTATTTGCGTATAAGTATAATATAAAATGTATAAATGTATAAATAATATAAAATCGTTTTCGATAGGGACATGGAGAATTCAAGAGAAAACGAACGTTCTCGTTATGCAGACAGTTTAGCTGCACTGGAAGCAGAATTGTCACGTATGCGAGATGAAATGGCTCAACAATTACAAGAATATCATGATCTTATGGATATTAAAGTAGCGCTTGATTTGGAAATTGCTGCGTATCGCAAGCTGCTCGAAACTGAAGAGGCAAGGTGAGTCAAAATCATAATTTCTGCAAATTTTAATGGACGATATTACTAGAGTTAACTTATGCGAAACAATTAAAAATCAATCTCAAGTTCAACATGAATAAAATCAATTATATTGAACCAACTTTAGTTTTTTGTGTATGAGTTAGTTTATTGAAATGTCAACTTAAAAATACCGATGTTTCGATTTTACGTTTTAGGTCATCTTCAAATTTAAAGAGAAATGAAATTTTTAAATATATCAAATTGAATTAAGATTTAAATCGTTCATAATGTAACTAAATATTTTACAGTTTGCACATTAATTAACATAATTGATGCAAATTTACTAGAATATATAGAACGAAAACTTCAAGACTTCATGGTGTAAAACAATTATTATACTGAAAAAAAGTCATGTTATATCGACAGTATTATCTTAATTGAATATAATTTTATTAATTCAATAACATCATTAATGAAACAAATACTTATGCTCTTGTTTCAATAAAATTTTATTTATTACATTGATAAATTTCTCAAAAATGAATAGGCTATGCGAATAGTTCTACTTAAAAAAAAAGTTGAATTTGTTGGATATTACGGAAAGAAAGGGAATAGTGAGAAATAGTTTGTCAAATTGACATTTTGATAAACTAACACACGAACAATTATGAATGTTAACTCCTTATTGATGTTATTGATATAATTAATTTATGCGAATTTATCTCAATTTTAGATTAAACATTACACCTATGCAGTCGACGAATACGTCTTTGTCTAGAGCAACTCCGTCCAGACATACTCCTCTCAGAGGCAAACGAAAACGCACTTTGTTGGAAGAGAGCGAAGAACGCAGCAGTAGTGAATATAGTGTTACAGGTACTGCTAGAGGTGACATAGAAATTACTGAAGCGGATCCCCAAGGACGATTCGTAAAACTTACTAATAAGGGAAATAAGGTAAATAAATAGAACTTATAGAGATGTGCGTTTTAGCTTCGTTTAAATTAATTCCAACTTCTTATTAAATATAATCTTTATAATAGGAAATAAGCTTAGGCGGGTGGCAAATTATTCGCAAAGCCGGTACTTTGGAAACCACTTTCAAGTTTCATCGTAGCGTAAAGCTCGATGGAGGTGCTAACGTGATGGTATGGTCGGCTGATATTGGTGCAACGCACGAGCCACCTTCTAACATCGTTATGAAGGGTCAGAAGTGGTTTGTAGCAGATAACATGACTACTACATTGATAAATATTGAAGGAGAGGTACGTGTGTTATTTATTATATATTTAATTTTTAGATGTACATTTCCTTTTATCAATATAAATATTTTAAATAAATTTTGTAAAATAACATAAGACTCATTGAATGAGATAGTTACATTTAGATATTTCCGACAGTTATATTATATGTGCATCTAAGGATTAATTTTATATTATATTTTATATACGATAAGGTGCGAGATTAAGTAAATTTTCTAATAGGAAATGGCAACTTCTGAGCGCAAGAGGCAACAATTGTCCTCAGCTTTGTCTCGACACAGAGAAAGCTTAGGATTCCGACCATCAGAAGAACTCCATCACCAACAGGTAAGGATGCAATAAACTTCATTATTGCATTATACATCGTATCGAATGTGTAGTGAAACGAAAGCTTTAAACTACTTTTCGGGATTAAGATACAAATATAATTATTAAGAGAGAAAAACGTCAAAAAAGTGGGATGTAATAATAATATAACGCTGATGTACATTAGCGTTATATTTTAACTGCAGCATTATTTTGATATATTATCGACACACGAAATCATGTCTAACAAATTATAATAGTATTATTAGTACAATTATTATAAAAAAAACTTTTATACTTTGGAAAACTAAAGGTATGTTAATCAGTAACATAATAAATCTTGGAAAAGTTATGCTTTCTGATTTTTAAACGTCGAAGAAGACAATGTGGCTATAATGTTTATTTCAAGTTTTTAAGGCATTATGAGAGTTAATTTAATATTTACGTAATTGTAGACAATCAAATATTATTTACTTTCCATTTGTTTCTGGAGATTTGACATATACAGAATAAGTGTTGCAGTTATAGATAACTAATTTTTTGGGGTGTAATATTTTCACAATTCACTTCTTGTTTCATAGAGAAGATATCTCTACCCGTATTAAGGGTGAGGGCACACGACTCTGATGGGCACTTTATGTAAGTTGTTTTATAACCTATCAGATGTTCGAATATTACGTTATCGATAATACTTTCCGCACTCATAATATATAGGAATTATTTTGCTTCATATTTTGTTGGTTTTCATGCAACATTTTGCCTGGATGCTCACCGCTTAACTAAAATTTCATGCCTTATGAGAATTAATATGTATATATAATCTTCGTTATATATAAAACTATGACCATCCCATTAATTAACCACATTGTCTTTAATTAAGATATTATTATCAAATATACATTTTATCAAATGTTATCTACGTACACAATACTTAAAGCTTTCTTTCTTACACGGGATTCAATCTACTATGGATAATAATTTAAAGGAATTTTGATTGTATTTTATATGTTATTAATGTTTGAATATCCTGAACATATATTATATATACAAATGCAAAATCTTTAGAGTGAATTTAGCCGAATTTACGTAAATGCGGCTTTGCTTTTATGGAGCAAAGTTGCATTTGCGAATATTGCGATCAATAGATAAATTTACAAAACTTGCCATTTTTATATTGTATTTCGATGGATAATCGAAATTTTCATTTTTTGACGTTATATTAATAATATATCAATTGCTTCCGAGTTTCATGGTGTCATTAATATAATATTATATATATGAAATCAGGTTAATGCTAAAAAAAAGTCATTTTTGAAGTTGTGTATATGCTTTACTTAGAATGCGAATGGTAAAAACATTTACAAATAACATAAATCTGATTTAGCACATTTATATGTATACTACATTACTGCACATATTAATATAATAATATAGATCAGATCATTGTATGTAAAAGATGTAAAGAAAAAGTAATGTTTCCGAGAGATATATCACATATATCGTCTGCATATCCATATGTTTTTCATTGTATGAAATATAACAATAAGATTCATTATTTGCTTATATCTGTGACTAAACGGATGTCGATATTCACACAGTGGATTTAAACAAATTGGGGTCCGCGGTGATTACTCAATTATTTTATGTTTCTTTCATTTCTTTTTGCTAATAAGATATACATATATTTTATGTTTCAGAGCGATCCCCAAGGTGAAGAACGTTGCCACATTATGTGAACATAAATTTATCATAAATTTAAGAATATCAAAAGATTTTAAAAGCTTGTATGATAATGCGGCTTTATTCCATAAGCACCGTTTAGAAATGGTGAAAATAAAAAAGATTATGCCATTAACACAAAGAAATTAATTTAGAGTACAATATCAGAGATATATGAGATATAATACAAGAGATCATTTGTTTAATATTCACTTCGAAGAGAAGAATAAAAGTAGCAGTAATCTTCATACTTTCTATTTTTATTCTTTTTCTCTCCGAGTTGAATATTGCAGTTGAACATTTATATAACTTTCCTTACATTTATGTAATAGAATTTTATATATATATATATATATATTATATATGTATACATATATGAGAAGATATTGTATAATATATTTGGACCGACAAGAGTTCAAATCAAACTTAACAAATGGGTTTCGTGATGTGAATGAAATACGTTTTTTTTTTGCATTTATCAATCTCTATTCATTATAATGAAATAAGAAAAAGAGGAACTATGCTATTATATTCTGTTAAACCCACAGCCATAGAATAATTAACGAGTAAAGATAAGACGGATATTATTGTACGTTTGTATTCAACAAACTTCTTCCTCTCCATGTTGTATGCTACATTACAAGTTCACGGTTACCATCATTATTAATCTGTTTGTGCTCCCATCAAATTGTGAATTGAAGTAGTGATGCTTCGAGTGTTTTAATTATTAATTTCTTAATTTGTGATAACTGTTTACGTTTATGCTTGTTCATTTCGTCCAATAGAGAAACATTAAAAAAAGCGATTGTGTTACCAGTATTTGTTCTTTTAAGCACAATAATAATGTGAGACTGTGGGAAAGCTAAATATGATAGATGTATGACTGTCAATTAGATGGACAGTTTCACCTCTTAGTAAACGCCGAAAAAAACGCTCGATTAAACATTCGATTGAATATTATTTCTACTTTCCGACTGAATGATATTTAATCGAACGCTGTATATTTATATATGTCAATGAAGGAGCGTATTTTTCAGCCGTGACAAGCCGCGAAATTGTGCATCAAATTGCACAAATATTGCCAATGTTCAGTTGATCTTTCTACAGAATAATTTCGTGGAAAGTAGAGGAAACGTATTTGTTCCTACAATCGCGCCCACCTGTGCATTCAACATGATTTTTCTTAATTGTATTCAGCTTTATATCATTTATACTAATAATAAAATCACAAATTAACGTACAAATGTACTCGTGATTCTTATTTTTCACGATGTGACAGCAGCTGTTTTTAAGCGAATGTTAAGTTAGAATAAGTTTTTTGATAGCATTAAAAGAATCGAAAAATTTAATCGGGCAAACTGTTCGTATTTAATCTACATAAATCTACATAATAATCTACATAAATCGGTTAAGTACTTGTAGCCGATTTATAGGGAAAAATTTCCTTCTCTTTATATAAGAACATTATTTTATCATATTGAACAGATGCACTTTCACGTGAATTATTAAGAGTCGATAGATATTTTCAATGTTAATTCAATTTTGTAATAAAATTCATCAATTTAAAAATGTATTCTGCCAATAAAATTGTCTTGTTTCGTCAGTTTTTGTATGATGTATAGTTTCCTCCATTTTAAGAATTTCTAAATAAACTATTTCCCCTTTTGAAATGATTTATTTCTTCTCTTACATCTCTTGCGTCTTTTACTATTTAAATGAGACAGAGAAACAATTTTTATTGGCATGTTGTTGAAATAAAAGGATTGAAGGAAAAAAATCTTAGAATAAGGGCATGGCTCAATATCTTAGAGTAAAAAAATTGAGTGTATTTTTTTATTAAAAATTTGATTCGCTGAATTTTGAAAAATTTAGATATATGTATAAAGATATTTATATATAAAAAAATTTGTATCTCATGAAACATATATAAGTCATTAATTTTCAAATCGAGTAGATTTTTTTATTATTCCTTCAGTTTTTGAGTTAGAAATCTTAAATATGTGTCATCTTGAGAAAAATCAGAAACTAGTTTGGATTTTTAAAGATTAAATTTCGTTGAAGATCATTTTATTTGAGTTTTATTAATATCTCTGTACATACAATACATATACAAAGGTCCTTCGCATATATTAAAAGGTAACATGGAAATTAGTACAAAAGTTCTTTGACATATCGTAATGCGCGCGTCACATTTACGTAATGTTGCGTTATTTCGATGGTACGATTATTCTATTCGCTTTACGATATTATGATGAAACAAAAAATGATCATCTCTGCACCCGTATGAAATAAATATTAGGAACTAAGCTGGGCAACATTTCGCATTCATGATACGAATCTGTAATATTTTATATTCTAAAAATGAATTGCGGCTCTTTGCACCAATATACAGGGTGGCTCCAAATTTTGGCTCCACCCGTTCTGAGCAGGTAGAACAGACAAAACTGAGTTGAAAAGTCTTGTATCATTTTGATACGGCCCACCGATCGTACGATGCACGGACCGTATCTTCAACAATAAGATATATAGATCGGGCGAACGCATGTATTTGACTATCTTTAAATGTTAATAACTCGTTAATTATTGTGCAAACTGCAAAATGATACAAGACTTTTCGACGCAGTTTAGTCCGCTCTACCTACTCAGGACGAGTGGGGCCGAAATTTGATGCCACCCTGTATATATATATATATATATATCCACAGGATGTCTCAGAAATAAGGTAGGAGCTGCATTAGGGACATAGAATGGGTCAAGGGGAATAAAAAAGTTTCATACCATTTTGAGATATTCGCTGTAGTTTTCGAATTAAAAAAGAAAACGTATAAGCTCCTCACGCGGTAGTGACGGCGGTGTACCATTGAGAGTGAGGCGCGACTTCACCGCATTGGCTTATACGTTTTTTTTTTTAATTTTAAAACTACAACGAATATCTCAAAATGATATTAGACTTTTTTGTTCCCCTTGACCCATTCTACGCCCCTAATGCGGCTCCTATCTTATTTCTGAGACACCCTGTATTTATATGAGGTAAGTATACATATACTTCATAATTTATATGCATATATATATAGTTTCGTAATATTATAACTATAGTATAATAATTAACTGTAATATAGTTATATATATTATGAAGTATAAGTACGAATTACATATAACTTAACTTTATTATTTAAATATGATAATTGTGGTAACGTACCTATGTATCCACATAATGGAAATGTTTCAGAAAAACAGAAAGAAAAAACTAATTTCAAGAAATAAGATTGCATAAATTTTGTTAGCCTACTACGATGTAATGTTGTATACACTATATATTTTTATAAATAAATACACATAAAATCTTACCTATTCTTAGCTTACATAAAAAATAAATAAAAATGCCATCATACAAAATTGTAAAATAAGTGAGAAAAAGAGGATTCTGACAAAAAATAAAATCAACATCATGTAATTAATCCTTGGATAAAAGAATCTACTTTGATATCGCAATATCCTTTGAAAGAAAACTCTTCGTTAAGTACCGTGCAATAAATGTTACCCTTCGCATTGCTATTGCATTGACAAAAGTATGATAATGAGCGCGACCGATTTCCAAGATTTGTTCGATCAAAATCATAGTTTCTATCATCGCAAAGAGTATAATGAGATGAATATATTCATTCAAAACACGCAGAGTTCTTGAAAATCCATCACATTCACATAGATCTTATATATATATATTGTAACTATTATATATATTTATATATATGTGTGAACACAATATAGAACATTTACACATTTTTATAAGTTAACGCGTTTATATCTTGTAAGCATAGTCTTCACGAAGTTCCGTTGGTTACTTTCGATGGCTGCGCTTCTCTTCGGAGTCTTAAGTAATCTACTTAAGTAAAATCTAATCACATTTCGCTCGATATCTTGGATGGTAACGAATTTGTATTATATTGTTCATGCTTTATGAGGCTAGTGTATATCTCACTTCTTCTGAAAATTTGTAATATCTTCGAAAATGGCAGTCACGTCAGAAGAATTCAAACTATAATCTCACATTTATTGAACATGTGAATGTAAATGTATATTAATGATCAGATACAAACTGTTAGGCACGTATCTGTCGATATATCCAATTAAATTCTCTCTCTGAATCCGTTGATTAAACTCTCAATAAATACCAACAGGTATCTCAAATACTTTGAACATCGTTAATTTTGTTTTCAAAGTCGATAACTCCTTAACTTCCATTTCCTCGCGGTTCGTATAAAGCTGTACTCCTCTCGGCATCGACACAGGATTCTCTACAATTTTTATTGTTGTACGTTTTTCAGCGATTATTTCACGAATTACCGGTTGTCAAATTGCTATTTAGTAACTCAGTATTGGCGTTGTTCGCTGCTAATTGCTGTTGTTCTTTTTGCTTCCTGCGTCGCCTGCGATTCCGCTTGTGCACGCAGCACAGCACCATGAAGACGACGAAAAGGAATCCCGAAACGCACGTGACTACCAGTATCCAGACTGAGCGGGCCTTTTCAGTCTCCACCTTCTGCTGTATGATAGTCGAACATTGGTTATACAATTCGTACGTTCGATTACTGAATTGCAAATTGGTGCAATCCTCGGTTATGATGTTCGAGTTGGTGCAATTGAAGAAATTAGGTTTCATCTTGATCTGATGTAGCTTCGCCCAGGCATTCAACATCTCGCATTTGCAACTATTCGCAGCGTTAAATTTGATTATGTTCCGCGAGAGATCGAGGAACTTCAGTGAGCAGAACGGCGCCAAGTCCTCGGTATCGACCGAGGTGATCAGATTCTCGGACACGTTAAGGGTGACAAGGGTCGGCTGAGGGCCGATATACGGGATCTTGGTGAGCTTATTCCTGGTCAACTGTAACAGCTTGATAGGCGAGGTAACTTCCATCTTGAACACTGAGTCGGTAAGCTTGTTGTAACCGAGGTAAAGCGTGCGGAGATACGGCAGTTGGAAGAGGCTCTTCGGCAGAGTGTCGCAACCATTTTGTGAAAGATCTAGCACTTCCAGATACTTCTGTTTGGCAAAGGCTCCTTCCTCGATATTTTGGATAAAATTGTCACCCAGATAGATATAGGCTAAGCTTTTGTAAGAGGTCAGACTATCGTTCGTTAACTCCCTTAATCGATTCACTGTAACATCCAATACCTGTAACAGAAATTTCCATCAAATATTAATTAAACAAGACATGTACATAAAAAGATTAAAAAAACAGGAAAAACATATATATGTTTATAAAAAGATTATTCTCTGTATAAATAAAAATAATATAAGCATACATCGTTCAATTGAATTGGATTGGAAAATGTTAAAATCTTATATAATTTCAATATCCAGTAATATTAGAGTTTAGTTATAGGTACATTAATTATTGCAACGAGAAAATAATAAATAGTATATATATGTGTAAGAATAAAATAAACAAAAATATTATCTTAATATCTCTTTTCTAAAGGCAAAAAATGGTAATTCCGTTGGACGGAAAGAGGTCGGAATTTATCAATAAGATCTTTGTTTCCATAAAGATGCACTTGTCAGATTGACTAGTCAACGAGAAGAATTAATGGCATAGCTAACTCAATAATACAAGAAGAAAACGAGATATTAGGTCGACGGATAAATGATTTCTTTGACACAGACTCTTGGTATGTAAACGCAATAAAGAGGTATACGAATCTTTCAATGCCTTTTATTTATATATTAATTTAATAAACCTTGCATGCAACTTTTTGCTTGTTACAGAGTTTCGGTATCGATCGTACTGATTTGCAAAATTTATAAGTCTTGCAGTGTCTCATTAATCAAGAATGATTAATTTATTTATTTCATATAATTACGAGAGAGAGAAAGAGAGAGAGAATATTAAATATTTTTAATACAACTTCTATTAAGATGAAATAGATGATAGATTTTAAATTAATTGGAAAATAGGTTACTTATTCTTCTGCTTTATTGAAAATTGAAGAATTTAAACTGCTTATAAGATAAACTCTCCGAGATAAAATCTATTTTATTTCTTCTTTATTTCATTTGAGACACATTTGTAAATATTTAAAAGGATCTTCTGTTAACGTTTACATCGTGCAGACTTAACTTTGAAATTAGTATGTCTGGTATTTTTGCAAAATACCAGACATCGTCCATTAAATTCTACGTACGAGTTAGCTTTGTCGATTGAATGTATAAACAGCTCTTTATGCGCGTTAAGTTATATATGTGGTTGCACAGATTTACATGTAATTCTCACAAGTGCACATTTAACGGCGGATTTTTCAACGTAAATTAATGTTTCCTTCAATAACAGTTTGATAAAGTAAGTGATTCAACGAGTTAAATTAAAAAAAGAATTCTATTAAGACAAGTTTTGTTTGAAATTAAACGAAAAATAAGAGGTTCTTACTGAATACCAAAGATACCAAAATCTTTTATAAGAATATCAATTTTGAATTTCTATTTACAAAAAATTATTTATCGACACGAAGTGCGACTTGAAGAAAACTCAATTGGATCAGGCCAAAGAAAATTTGCAATGAAATTGCTCTCGGTTGCTCCGATACGAAAGATCAAGATGTTAGAATATCGGTAATATCTCTGCACGACTAAATTTTCTCAAGTGTATTGCGGAACGCATCCATCCTCGTGACCCTGGACAACCCAATCTCCGGATTTAGCATGTCTGGAGTTTTGCCTGGGATTCATCGAGAGGCAAGTTTACCAACCAAAGTACGAAAGTATAGTAGTAGACGTACGGGGATTTGCGGTCGTATCGGACGGGCAATTGAAGGAAGAAAAAGAAAAATAGCGGACATGGTATGGAAAGCGGTGAAAAGATTTAAACTCCGGAAAGGAGCATGCATGCAAAAATATTTCGTTAGATTATAGAGCTCTACAAAGGGCCCGCGTTGTGATACTGTTGAAATATCCGACTGGAGAAAGTGATTAATTATTCGCACATAAAGTTCGGTCGTTAACAATGTACGAATTAAAGGGCTCAAAGATAGATTTATCATCGCATTAATATTACATAAAGCGCGTAATGTATTATTACCGTAAAAGAAATATCATTAAAAAATAAAACAGTGATCAACAAAGGCGTCTCCGAAAAGGTATCAACAAGTATATACGTTTTATCGTCGACATTGATAAAGCGAAACTTCTGTAATGCTATTATGAAGTACGCGTTACAAGACAGCGCACGCGTTAACCTGCTGGGACATCAATCCGTCTCGCAAGTCAGTCTTGTGTATCCTTTGTAAATTAAGGTTACCAGATTTACTTCCTTTGATGTAAATAACGAAATAAACAAGAGATCACAAAAGGGAGCGCACGATATTCCCAAAATTCTATTTTTTTTTTTTAGTAGTTATTAACTAATTTTATTTTATTTAATATGAGATTTTAGTAATAAGAATTAAGATATAGAGTAAGAATTAATATAATAAGAATTGAGATAATAAAATATATAACGACTGTACAAAAGAAACTTGGACAGTTAAAAGATTTGAAAGTAATCATAAATTATCTTAATTATTAACTCTTATTATACATCTTAATTCTTATTGTTGGAACTACTTCTTTTGTACATTGTTCATTTAAAACTTTTAATATTAAGCGTTTTGCTTAACATTATCTTTCGCGTAATATGAAACTGAATAAAGAAAGAGAACGGAGAGAAATAAAAGACTGCTATAATTTTCAGTATAGTTTAACATAAACTCTTTTATTAGTTTCTATTTTATACGAATTATTGCAAGTAACAAAGAGAAGACACTCGATGTATATTTCGTACAAAAATATAACTATATATTAGGTCCGCAACTAAGTTCTCGCTGTTATTTTCGTGGCATTTGCATCAAAATAACAGCGAGAACTTAGTTGCGCGCCTAATATAATAAATATAGTTACATTTATAATATTTATTATATTCAATTAACATAAGAACAGATTGACTTACGGTATTTATTGATAATCTTACCTGTATGTCAGCCTTGAGATTCGTCGGGATATCATGTAGCTCCAAATTCGAGCAGGATGCTTCCAGCATTGAGTAGGCCCTGTTGTATCGGCATTTCTTCGCAGAAGTATCCCGATCGATGACCTGCGTGGGGCCCGGCGAACCCAATACTAGAACATCCGGTACCGTAGCCACGACGAAGCCCAGTAATAGAAAACCGTTAAAAACAAGGATGCTCATGTCTGCAACAGAAACAGAAACGTACGCTCGAACTTTACTCAAATCAAAACCTCGACTGGATCGACCGTTTTGTAACTGCACGAGGTGGATGGCATCATTAGTCGCTCTCCATACAAGTGAAACTAAGTCTAAAGTAAGCTAAGTATTTTATACTCGGATTAATGACGTCACCATTTGCCTACTTTGGTAAAAAGTTATCACATATGAACATAGTTCATAACCTCACTTTGAAATGAGTTAACAAAACCGACTAAAGCCCGTATCAGACTACCTGCTCTGCAGAGCCGACCCGACTGCCGACCAATAATGGACCAATCACATCGGTATTATTGTGATTGGTCCATTATTCATCGACAGTCAGAGTCGGTAGTCTGATACGGGCTTAAAGCACACCGTCTCGATCTTGTGCAGATTATAGATAAAAACTCAGTTAAATCTCAATTGTCAGAATGCAAAAGGAACGTGAATTCAACTGAGTTATGACGTCACAAATGAGAATTATCTGAAAATCGAAATGGAAAGCAACTATAGTGAAAATAGCAAGGTGAACCATTGTGCATAATTGTGAGATACGAAATGATCAAGTCGTATCGGGTCCTTCCTCCATATTATAAACATTTTTTACCATCTTCTTTAATCTATATATCATTTCTTCCATTTTAATCCGAAAGATTCGTTTTAGCAAGGCGATGGGCAGCTTGCGAAGCAGTTAAAGGAAGTTGATTAGCAACCCGCGAGATAGCTTTGAAAAAATTGTGGAAACTTTTCCAATCGCTCGTACCTATCTCCCCGTAACGTCCATTTACGTTACTCCGGTATTTCCGTAGCTTAATTAAGTATCCTGCGAGATGAAAAAGGAAGGCGAAATGCGAGAGAGAGATAGAGATAGAGAGATATCACTTTGAAATCGTAATAGCTCCAGCTACCGGAACTCCAGCGCGTCTATTTGCGTTCGCTCGTTAGATGCTTTTCATATTCGGAGAGCGGTATCATAATTCCGATAAGCATCGTTTTCGAGCCGAATTCGATCCGACAAACGCAGGCGAACATTTTCGCATCTATTACACGGCATGCATCACCCGATGTGTCGCTGACGAGATGCGATTGCGAGAGCTGACCTCTTATATAGCCGGTTAAACTGTCAGTCGAAATAGCTGACCGCCCATCCGGTCCGTTCACTGCCGACGAATTGCCAGGTGATTCCAACTTTGCGGGTGGAGAGAGAAAATTTCGGCCGTGTAAATTTTCGGACTTTGACAGAGGAGCGAAATTACGAAGGGAAGAGAAGGGTTAGGCAGAAAGTTAACGAGGCTTCTCTCTTCTATTACTGTTTTCTGCATCCTGGTTTTGATGTAAAGGCATAAAACGTGGCGCTTCGTGCGAGAGAAACGGCTGCCGAAAACGTCATCACGTTCGTTATCGCGATCGATCGTCCGTTTATCCTGATCAAATTGCTCTTACAGCGGGTGTTAATGTAATACACTGAGAGCATTTTACAAAGTGGCTTCGAGAAACTGAGAAATATCGGATCAGTAATTGTTCGCGCGATATCCTCTGCAACACAGATGAGACGTAACTTTAGTATTTCTAAAGGTTACATGGCACACAAAAGAAGGCAATAAGAGTAAGCAGTAGTAAATATGTTAATTTGCTTACTACTTACGTCTCACTGTTCAAGGTTTTTTTTTTGTGTGCCATATCGTTTGCATTTTTTTGCAGGTGTGCTTAAAAAAGTTGAACGTCAAACACAAATGTGAATAGAATTTTATTGTATTATTACAATAAAATTTTTTGTTTAGCACGTACTGTTCTACTTGTAGTAGAAATATTGTAAGATCTTAATCCGAGTCCCGTAAGAAACTTCCTTTTTTATATCGTGCGACACTTCGTGTACATTGAGAATATTTCGCTCCACCGTTAAGCGCCTCGTTCCCCGAAGATGCAGCCGTTGCGGATTTTTATCGCGGGATTTATTGCGCATTTCGATGAGATAAAAATTTCATGGCGCTCTGCTCCCCGAGGCTGGATATTATAGCTGGAAACCCGGCTTCTCTCAACCATAATTAAAATTAAATTGCAGTTAGCTAAGACGAAAGTGCTCTCTTCGCCAAAGCCGAAAGCTTAATAGCATTGCGTAGGATGCACGGAGGAACAGGAGAAAGGAAGATGATGCGCCTGCACGTTGTAGTTCGTCGTTTGTGTAAAGGACGATGATGACGACGATGAGAACTTCACCGACTTCCGTATCTTACGCTCATTTGCCTGCATTTGAAAACGTTATTAATACAAATTGGAACAGCCAGCCCGCCCCCCCCCCCTCTCTCTCTCTCTCTCTCTCTCTGCGAAAGTTACGACCGATATATTTCCCAATACAACATCTTGATAATCAAACTTACTCTACTCCGTGACAGTGTTATTCCCTTCTTCCATCCATTTTCCTTCGGTTTATGAACGTGAAGAGAATTATGAGTCTATTATTTCTGGAATTAATTTGATAATTTTACGGGATATTTCGTGCTTAATTGGCTGTCCGTATTAGTTTCGTAAATCATACGAAATAATTCTGACGTATTTTAAAAATATTTGTGAAATTAGATTGATGATTAATACACGTACTTTTATTGTTTTACTTTATAAAAATATTGTAAAAATTCTATATAAGAAAAATTAATTATTAAAAATATGTATTAAAAGTATTTTAAATAATGTACATTACGAAATACGCTATTATATATAACATATTGAAATATTCATCATATGTATAAGAAAACTATTTTTACGCAATGTTTTTATCGAGAAATGCAAAGAGAGATTTTGAATCCTTTTTCCTTTATGGAATATTCCTGTTTGCAGATACTTCCTTCTTCGAGAAAGATCTTGATAAAAATATTGATGTAATATCACGAGAAAGCGCTTGAAAGCATTCGAAAGAGAGCATTTTCATTGATCATTCAATAATACCGCTTCGAAAGTTGGAAACACGGAACGTGCTTTATTTACGGATTGTTATAAAGCCATTGTTTTTAGCCAACACGTTGACTAAATATCACTTGATATTAATTTATTATTTTATGTCCACTTTTGATGATTCGTGAATAATATATTCACAACGATAATACGTTTCGCGCTGGTAGTGTGACGAGTTGAGCGCTTCCATTTCAATCAGCAACGAGAGCAAACACAATTTAAAAGTACATTTTGCAATAGGAATATAGCTCGTTAAAGCATGAACAAGAGTCCAAATGACTGAGTCGGATGTAACATCGCGAAAAATATCTGGAATATATCGTTACACAAAAAATTGATTAATAAAAGGGTTTTTAAATTTTTTTTTTCAAATTGTTTATAACAAAAATCTTACAGATTCGAAATTATTGTAAAATAATTAACAATTCATGAAATAGATTAATATAACTGAAACAATAATTTTTATAAAATTCGTAAAAATCCAACATTAATTTTTCAGAATGTTAAAAAAACTAATTTTTTTTTAACAAATCTGACAGTCATATAGTTGTAACTGGTTTAACATTTATTTAAATTTTCTAAAATTTCTATAAATGTGTTAATTGATTTTATTAAAAACGATATAAACACAAATTGATTATCGTAAAATTTCTACTTATTAAAAATTCGTAAGATGTCAAACAAAAATGTCACTCATTATACTCTTGCAATAAATTCATTTCAACTTTTTTACTTATTTAATTACTATATATTATTTTCAGCTATTTTATTCATTTATCATTCATTTATTACGCTTTCTGGGAATCCCTTCAAGCGACAATTTTAACTTTTGGAGGAAGTGCACTATTCGCGCGTGAGACGAATAATCGAAGGATAAATTTTCCGCGAAACTACTCTCTCGTGTAGCTTTGTCGATGCCACGAGATTCGGAAGTCGATGCTATCGACAATGAAACAGTATACCGCTCACTGACATTGTGCCGGGGAGCTTATTTCCGGTGCGTACGCGGGAATCGAGAGGAACGAGGAGCGGTGGATCCGTTTACAAGATGCCGTGATTCATGGTCCGTGCAGTTTGCAAGTTTTGAAAGAAGACGACACGGTGTTTATTGTGCCAAGATCTGATGAACTGCAGAGGCAGTGTGGTGAGTTTCAACCAGCCGTCAGAGCTTATCGGCCGAATATCGTCCATACGTTGCCGTTAATATTCGCATGAGAGGTCAGGTGAACCTCTACACATCATGTCTGTAACACGTGTGTCAAATTTCGGACGTTTGTAGAACACGTGTCCCATTTCAAAAGAGACTCACACTGGACGAGCCATCGCAAATGAAAAAAAAAAAAAAAAGCTTTTATTAAGATAAAAATTGTAAAAAGTGCGACATCAAAGAGTATTCTTACATTAATAATTCGTTACTGAAAAGAATGATCGGCAGTTAAATTTATTATAATGTTTAAGCGTTTTTAAAATAATTTTCATATGTATATGAAGTACTGCGAAAGTTTTTTTTTTTTTTAAGTCTTCAATGCATATACGTTGTATATAATATTTTGTACAAAGAAAGATTAATGATTAGAGCTCTTTGTTACGAAAATATTGATATCATATTATAATATATCAAATATAAAAGAAGCCCTCATTAAAATTCGAGCAGCGAAATATCCCGCGTGGAATTTTTGTTTTAATTATTTTTTACCGGTTGAAGGGGATATCATGAATTCTTGACAATTTTTAGCTACGGAGATTCACTATAACAAAGAGACGAATAAAACCGTTTCGTGAGAAAGAACGACGGGCAGACGTACAGGACTTACGGCTGCGAACATACATATATCAAGCTTCGCTGCATAAGTAATTACGTTTCATGTTAAAATTTGCTAAATTTTCTCGTCAGAGGGGATATTCTCGCAATGAGACTAAAAGTCAGAAGAAAGACTGGCGGGACACACATTGCGAAAAGTAAATGTTTTATCTCAACGTGAGCGGAAAGAAAAAGAGACGGAAGACTCCGATTCTCGCGAGATACGCTGCGAAGAGAAACGGAAATTTCATTTACATCTTAATGGGATTCAATTATTGTCTCTCTCTCTTTAATCTAGTCTTCAGTTCTTCCGGAAGTCAAATGATTTTTCGATTTCATAAGCGGGCTAGCCTGAATACGATTATACGATGTGATTCTGCAACGCAGCGCGAAGCGCCGTCCGTCCGTCCGTCAGTGTTTTACGAGGCTTTCGTGGTTCAAGATGGGGGTACCAAAATAGACCATGTTATCGGTGCGGTGCATGCAGCACGACATTACGCGATATACAGCAACAGGTCTGCGCAATGTTACGGAAAGTGGGTTTGGTCGGTCGGTGGGTCGGTCGAGAAGGCGGCAGCAACGGTGTTAAGCATGTTTATTCACAACGCGTGAGTTCGATTGGCGGAGTCGCCAATCCGTTACGCCCGCAGTTAATTAATTGGCTTGGCCGTCTCTCGACAAATGCCTACCAGCGATCTCAATTGAATCAAGTGACGTTAGTGTATTCTCAATCGGAAAGAGCAACGCCTTTCCGCAGGGACAAGCAAGTGCCACCATTTCCAGATGATACTTTGATCAATAATAGGTCGAAACGATATCGAGCACAAACAAGTTGGAAATTTATTATATTATACATATCTTCATTATGTACATAATTACTTAACTCGCACGGAATACAAATACATAATTTATGCACATGTAGTTTGCACAATATAAACCTATGCATATTAGAGTATCAGCTGTTCGGAATTTATGGATCATATTCTAAGTTATAATTATAGAGCCATTTGGTGTTTCTATGGAATTATATAGGGGAGACAAAAGACGCTTTTCAATTCATTATGTAATAAATTCTGTTGAATACAATTAAATGTAATTTTCGTATACAAATGTATTTTCAGAAATACAAATATAATACGTAATACGAAAGTAATGCAAAAACGTTGAAAGATTCAATAATAATTATTATTAACATGTAATAATTTATTAAAATGTGTACAATAAATTATTACAATTCAATAAATGATGAGTACCAGCGAGCGTAATTTTTTCGAGGGGGCACATTTTGTCGATCGACGAGCAAGTTGATGATTGTGAATTTTAAATCTGGTTAAACGGAAATTTTCGAAAGAATCGCCGAACAGTTATGAAAACGAGTCATGAAAAATTCAGATTTTTCCCTTAATAAATAAAGGCATCGAGAGCTAACTCTTTATTGCAGTGATGTCCAATATCGTTCGCCACTCGCCACATGTGGCGAATAGGTTATTGTACGGGCACTATATCCTGGGCAAAACAAACGACCGTATTGTATTCCGGTATCTATGGACCGTTTAATCGATGCGTATCTTTCCTTCAATAATAGAGGTTAATTAATTTTAATGACGCAACCGACGATCTACAAATTATGATCAAATAACCATCCTTTTTAGTTCGATTCATATTTTTGTAGTTACCTCGTACATTTTACATTTCGGGTACATTTACAGCCACTCTATAATTCTTTAACTGCATGTATGTTTAACAATATTTGTCATATAATATTTATTCCCCTTTTCAAGTATCAAAATGCATCCTTTCCCCGATACATCAATCTCGAAATTGCATATTTTAATGGCGACCTATTACGATAATGAATTGGAAATACAAATCCAGTGTGCGTGATGCGATCGTCGATAAACTGCTGGTTTTTTTATTCAATGCGAGTAAAAGAGTGCTCGAATAAAAAAAAAAAAGCCAAAAAACCCATATCCAATTTCAGAATCGATATTTACCGTCAACCGTCGCTTTATTAAGCCTATGCGTCTCACGCGCGTTTTTTACGACTAGTTTATGGCAAACGTCAGATACAATTCGTAAACAACGTGCTACTGCAATTTCCCACGTACCGCCTCGACCGATACCGTGCACACTCTGTTAAATCAATATAAAGGCTACAGCATTCATACGTATGCACTTCGTGCTTTACGTTGAAAAAAAAAAAATATATATATATATACGTATATATGGACCTCCCGCGGATCCTATTACTGATAGATCAATGAATAGCTGGGATTAACGAGCGAAAATGTAATTAATTACAGGATTAGGATCGACAACGAGATGTAATAGTACCTCTTTAGTCTTCAAAAGAATTCATTTTCACGAGTCTCATTATGCTCGCCATCGTGGAGCTCAATCGGGATTTTCAAGTGCGAGTTGTATTATCGATCGTAGTTTCTTCAGTTTCTAAAGCGAAATGATGCTCTCGTTTACATGAATAAGATGCCCTTTTATCTATCAGAAAGGACGCAACAAAAGGGCAATTAGATATCGCTATCGATAATCCTATCGACGTGGAAATTTCGTCGACGCATCCATCGCTAAATAATTCGTCGATTGACGCCCGGAAAATTGTATTGTACAAAGCAAGTGGAAATCAATGCGCAATACATCCATTCTAATCCAATGACGAAATCGATAACGTTTGATTTTTTAAACGTTAGATCGGATACAGCTTCTGCCTCAAAGGTAATACAAATTGGGTTTTTTCAAAACAGCGAGAGATATGAAATTGATAACTTTAACCCCTCGACGACATAAAAGGCTTGGAAGGGTAAAGGATCAAAATTTTATGAAATCCCTGCAAAAAAAGTTTTTCATTAAAATAATCCAAGGGAAGCAGGCAACACTCGCACGTTACTATCGCATCGTCGCGTAATGGCGAATTCTTTGGTTAATTTAGAGTCGACTTTTCCCCGGTGAAAATATCGAGGCACCGATATTTTAAAAGAAATAAGGGATTTTCGAAGAGCGAACTAAGTTTCAGGCATGCAACTTGCACTAATTGAACGCTGCATTTCTTCTGAATTCTTCGAATTATAATATTAAATATCTTATTAACTGCACGAAAAGAACTATTTTGCTCGAGTATTTAAAAATTTAGTTGGCTACAGATATAAAAACAATTGTGTCGCACCAACAAAATAATTACATAGGAATTTCAAGTATAAAGAACAAAAGTGTTTCGACGTTCCAGTAACCAATTTGAAGTGTCTTACATAAAAAAATAGCTACGAAATGTTGAGTGAAATAACTTCAACCAAATATTCAATTAATATAACAAAAAAATAACTTTACTTTTCCAAATATTTATTAAATATATTATCAAACGTAATAATATAATAATACAATTTGATAATAAATTATTAAATATTTAGAAAATATATAATTTTGATAGTCTCTAACAAAAATTATTCTTCAATCTATATCTAGCAAAATTTTTAGATACTTTAGCCAAACCGTTCTTTCCATGTACCCATCGATCGCAACGTTTTCGTTTAATTAAATTTAATGGAAACCGAATATAGCCTCGTCGTCCATATTCGCATACAAAATCCCTTTCGTCGCAATCGATCGCTCATAAACAATTTACGTCGCGGCTCGGGATCAAGATACATCTACTATGGGACACTGTGTGTGATCTCGATGTGACGAGTATCGTGCGTCATTCGAAGTTCGATCGGCAGAAGTAATAAAAGCTTATACGCGGCCTTTGAACCGCGTTTCGCAGTTATCCTCGTCCCTGAGAAGCGTCCGATTGAAGGCTTTGATCTGTGCACGGTACACACCGTACATACGTGCTCTCGCATCTTGATTTCCGTGTACGATTGCGTACGCGCTGCGAGCGTTATTGCAGCCCGTAGGGAATTGCGCCATCGAGCAAAATTCTTACAGCGATCGACCGACCGACCGATCGATCGAATGGGAACCGCGCGTTTCGATTACCATAGTAAATCGATGAAGCCCTTAGTATGAATCGTACGGTACCATCCACCGACCGAGATCGCAAGAACGTTTGTGTCCCCCCCCCCGAAATTTATCTCTCTGCTAATCTCATATCTTCTGTGCTAATCTCGCGGGTTTCACCGGACGGCGATAATAGTCGATGTTGGAAGTTGTTTCGTATGGGGCTCGGCTTTACCATTAAAACTTCTACCGATCTACGCTCGCCGATATTACTCGATAGCTCATTATCGTAAGCCCGATATCCGCGATACGTAGGCAAGTTTACAAATGCCGTCTGTACCTTTTAGAAGCACAATGCTTGTTAACATCTACGTACCTAACGGACGATATTTTACACGTCGGATATTATGATGGACATGATGAAAGAGATAAAGTGTTCCCCCCGTCAGTTTTATTTAACGAAGAATAGAGAAAGAGCTTTTTATCAATTAACTTCGAAAAAGTACGCACGCATTTGCCGTTCGACGAAGGATATATGGATACAGCGTGAGTATTGTAGAGGAAGAGATTTAAAAAGGGTGCGAAACGAGGATTGTAGGATGTCAAACGAGAAGCATATTCATTATTCCAAGCATATTTATTCACTCGTTAATTCACGTCATCCCATCCCCTACCCCCAAAGTGTCGAAAAAATGAGATACGTCATATCTCGAATAGACGAGTTGCTGAACTGATAGAATGGAATACAAATAGGGCAGTATTTCCGCACGTGTGCCTTTCCAGATTGACTTTAAATATTTCAACTGGTATTAACTGTTGCGAAAAATTTAAAAATATACGACATGCTTTTATCGTACGTCGTACATGCATGTTACTTGACAAATACAGTGTAACATTATCGAAATCACGTCGTCGCGCACGAGTCAAAATATTATCGATCCATTCAAGATTCTGAAATCGTACTAGTCTTTAAAAGACATTTCCACCATAATATACATATTATTTTAACATACATATTATTCTCTCTCCCTCCCTCCTTCTCGCTTACTTACGTTTTACGGTTTACAAGATACGATATCGTGTAAATCGTTTCCGAGATTAATTCTGCCACAAATACCGAATAATGTCAGAAGATATGAATACAAGGCAACCTGTGCATTGCATGTAACGCTGGCGTGTAAAACAGGATAACCGAGTAAATGCGAGGCATAGATGCAGCTTGTCGGTTCGTGCCGACGTATTATACAATATACAACCTGCTCCCTCCCCTTCCTCCCCCCCCACCTCGCTCCCCCTTTCTCTCGCCATCTCTTCGAGCGTGTTGCACCGATTTACGTCAGTTTAATTCGCCGAGGTTCATTTCGACGTTGAAGAATTACAGCGCCGGGATTTTAATGCACGCAAGCGTGTTGGCCTGCTCGCTCGCGTGCAACACACCCCCCCCACCCCCCTCCTCCACCCCCAACGCGGCAATGTTTTTAATCTCTAAATTACGCGGTCGAATCGCTCAATTAAAGCTCCTCCCGTTCTCGTCCTAGTTTCTCCCCTCCGGTACCGCACTCTCATACGGTCGAGTGCTTTCATGAAATAGCGCGCAAAAAAGTCCCGCGAGACAACGAATCCAATAGAGGGAATCGGCTCCCGCGGGAGCACAATCTAGATTACTCTGATACCACGCGCGGGCGCGCACGAGCCAGAGATCTATAAAAATGACGTTGCACCGAAGTTCTGCCGAGCGCATTAAAAATATGTCTCGCGAAATCTTTTCGAATTTTTGACGAACGGAAGCGAAAAAAATCTCCCTCGTGAATCTCGCGTGGTGAGTGATGACGAACTTCTGATTAGCTCGTTTCCGTCAACCTCAGTAAGATAGACGCAATAATTAATTTATTGCGCCCTCTCTAGAAAGATATCCTCTCGAGCGCCTACAAAACTCATAATATAAATTATATGATATGATACAGAATATTTTTGTAAATGAGTTGAAAGAAAAGAAAATATTATGCGAGCGGAAAAGAAGAAAAAAAAAGAGTGTACTGGTATGGGTAAAAGAAGGATTAATAAATTTAAAAAAAGAAAAAAAAAAGCTGCTGTGATTATGAGTATATTTATACTAAGCAGATGGGCAAGTAAGTTAGAATGAGTAAGATAGCACACGGAGAGAAATGTTTTGTATATGAATAACAATTTGATTGATATGTAAATTACAAAAACTTCCTTCAATTCTTCTTTCCTGTTTTATTCTCGTCGGTCTAATATGAGCTAAAATTGTTAAGAACTTTCTTATTTTTAATTTAAAAATTATATTTCTTCCACAATCCAAAATTTGGATTAGAATAACTAAAACTTTTTATTAAAATTACACAATTTTTTAAATTAAAAACTAAGAAAACTTTTGTAATTTACACATCAATCAAATTATGATTATTCATACAAAACATTTCTCTCAATGTACAGGTCAAGATAAGATAGGGTGTATTTAAAAAAAGACAGTACGCAATCTTCTTTCTCATTCTTATTTCAACGAAATCGCTCGTGACCTGACTTTGATACGGAAGGATCTTTGTATATAGTCTCGCGGGATTAAAACGCATCAGAATTTCTATTCTGCAAATGTTACAGCTTCCGCAAATTCTGCTGTGCGTGAGACGTCACAATTTCCTTTTTAAAATTTCCCGGAGATTTCATCGGTCTTAACGGTGAAATTTTTTTTGTAACGTAAACGCTCTCGCCAGAGAGAGAGACGCGAGTATTTCACGTATCCGGTCGGGTAATAAATTCTTAATCGCGCAAATGCGCGTGTAATACTCCCCGACGGATATTATTCTCGAATCAAGTGAAAAGCGAGCCTCAAATGCTAATTCCGGTGATTCCGAGCGCCGAACGACGGGAGTGCTTTCTCGATTGTGAGTCGCCCGGGTGTAAATTACACTCCACGCGACCATTCCCTGAGCTAATGTACTTGGACAGGATCTTTAGGTATAGAGCGTTAGATACCTTCTCTAAGAAGTTTCCAGACCGACCTCCTTCATCACTAACAACAGGCAATCGGGTCTCCGTGCATAAAGCTTAGTACCGTTGCAGCGCTGTGCGGTAACATCGCAAGCGTACAAATTCTTAGCTCGCTGCAATCTTATTTAACCGTTCACTCGAACTCGACATTAATTGGAGCGTCGCATCGCAGTGCTCTGGATAGTCCAGTGCTGGAATTGCTTCAATATATACGTTTCATCGCACGCGACTGATTAAATGTACTATTTCAATTAGTTATGTCGACAGTTAGAAAAACTAATCTAAACAGCTCCTTGATATCTGATGGATAAAGCGTTTCATTAGCGAGCGTCTTTCCTTTTTGCACTTTTTTTTTTTTTATCGAGAATCAGGAAGGGAAATTTAAACGGCGGCGCTTTGTAAAACACCCCGCTACTTACACAAAAAAAAGAAGAATAAAAAAAAAATTAAGTAAAATAAACGTTCGGTAAAGGTGATCTATTTAATTAAAGCGCAATCATTAACGTAAATTGTGCTCGCTCTCGAGTAAATTCCTTTACCGATAGTTCATTAAACTTTTTAATCTTTCCGATTTTATACAAGAAATAATTTCTGCCCGTCGCCGCTTTTATTCCCCCCCTCCCCCCCCATTTCTTCTACGAGTTTTCTTATTACAGAAATAATCTCGCCGGCTGCCGCGCGTTATGCGGTACTGCTTACGAAAAAAAGGAAATACATTTTAAAAAAAAAAAAGGAAAGAATCGATTGCAGTTTTTTGCAACGATATTCTTTCGGTATCTCGCAATGTCGCGCCAATTTATTCCGCAACGTCGATTATGTTATAAGAAAACATCGCGCAGTAGTGCCGCTCTAATAATATTTTTGTGAATTTTTATCGTACAAATAACAAGGTATAACGAATAGAATGAAATTCTTAAATAAATATCTAAATCTCATTTAATTATTTACTGAACGACTATATCTCTAATTAATATTATGACAGTAAAACTATGATATTCAAAAAATTAATTTTTTTCGTCTTTTTACGATTTAACGAAAAAGATTTCCGAAGAAATTAAATTTTTAATTCAGTTTCTCTAAAAGATAAAATTTATACATATACCTTCACATATTAAAAAAAAAAAAAAAAAAAAAAAATGTTCGTTCATTAAATTTTACTCGGGCATATCCCCGGTTTGTTTTCCATAATTTTCTTATGATTTAACGGAAAAGATTTAAAATTCAATTCCTCTAAAAATAAATTTATACACATCATCATATATTTTTAAAAACTATTCGTTCATTAAATTTTACTCGAGAAATCCGGCTGCCTTCTGTATTCGGCAATAAAACCTCTCATAAATAATATTTACTTACATTTCGAAGCAATCTGGCGCGCTATCAGAAATCATTTACGCAATTTCATCCGAATTGTGTAAGTTGAGATATGTGAAGGTACAAGGAACTTGTACGATCTGTGCGACCCGTAATGTATTGTACCACAATGCATTTCACGGATTTTAATCATCGAACGTGAAAATCTAGTGGATTTCGATATCTCGTAGAGGTCTTTTCCTTTTGGTGGAATCTACGTTTGCTTTAAGCCCTACTGCATGTACTGATTTCTGCCTAAGGCGTGGCATGGCGAGACGAGGTAGGACGAGGGAGGCAAGAACTTTCGACAGAAACCAATTACCTTCGGAGAAGCGCTGATTTTACGCAAGACTAGCTTTACCGCGTCTCCGGCTGTCAAGCCGAAAGGCGGAAGAAGCGCGGACTCGCTCGCGCGAAGCGGAAGAGGGCTAAGCGGTGCGATTTTAAGCACGCTTACCTCCCCGTGGCGGTCGTACCGGCGACGTCGCTTCGAATAAAACAAACTCGACCTAAGACGGGCGGAAGGGAACCTTCATCCAGAAATAACGGCACTCTCTCGCGCGGCCGTTTCACGTCGGAAACGAAAATACCTGCGGGACATCACGTCGGGAACAGCGTACAATGGTGCGCGTGGTGGATTTTCGCGAACAAGGACTGCAACCCCCCCTCTCCCTCTCTCTTTTATTAACGATCTCCCTCCCGTCCCTCACCTTTATTCTTTCCCGTCTCTCTTCCGTTCGCCCTTTCGCAGTTCCGCTTCCGTACGTAACGCGTCAATGAGCGCGGGTGCAACACGAATCGGGGGATTTTTTTTTTTTTTTTTCCCCGTCACGCCACAGCTTACCTTTGACGTGCGACGGTACACGCCCGGTACGCGCGGGATTTTTGTCTGCCTCTGTTAACCCTTGCTGCATCCGCGCAGTCACCAGGTGACGCACCAGGTTTCGAGTTTTTTCTCGATCGATGGGAAGATTTTGATTTATTGAATTTTTTTTCAAATATACACGAAGAGGAAATTGCGGCGAACCATGTTGCGCAAAAGTAACGCCTCGACCACCTTAATCCGTTACGGAGTGAGAAAAGAAATCGATTAATTACATTTTCAGAGACACCGCGATACTACGTTACAGGGCGATTACAATCTCCCGTAATAATAATGTTGAATTTACAGTATTCCCCACTTCAAGTTACACGTTCTCGTAATATCTCGTTATAACAATTTCGTAATAAAAGCTTGATGCATTGCGGTAATATTTTTATGCGTTACGCGAATTTGTGAATGCAACCGTGAAATTGTAATTGGCAATTTATCAAATTAATTTCGCGCGTTTGCAAAATAATGTTAAAAATGATTTCATTATTTTTCATAATATTCCCATTTTTCCCACTTTACGTACATATGGTATAATATAAAATGATGCAGGAGCCTCTATTCGTGAAATATAACGTCAGATACATAGCGCAAAACCTGATATCAACCTGATATCACAAGCGCACAGTGTATGCTTTGCGACGCGTCATTTGTACCTTTTCCTTATTATCTACCTTGTTATACGAATATACCATCGTAATGCCTTTGGAACATAATTTGTTTGGGTAAAAGAACATGATCTCTCTTCTACTACGTTCTCGCATTATTTTCAAAAAGTCATTTTTTTACTTTTGTACTTCGCCTACTAAATACAACACGCGAACTGCACTTAGAAATATTAAATATAAAGGTACAGTTCTCCCTGTATTGTCGTCTTATTACTATTTAAACGTAAACCATTTCTAGAATCCATGCAAGTTTCTCATTGTGTCCTCGACGCGGTTCCAGTTGTGTGTTCAATAAACTATAAGCTCCGACTAACTAACTCTTCGTAATACAAATGTAATTCGGTTGATTAATAATTTAAAATTTTGGTACATCTCGCGAGACCAACGCAACGGAGAAAATCTCTGTTGCTTGAGAGAAAAGTAATATTTTATAGGAATACATTTTAGAAAGAGACTTGTTTTCAGATTTGTCGCGGTTTTCGACCCCGCTGGGAAATATATGCCACTCCACAGAAGGGGATCGGACGATGACGTACGATTGTGTCGACATTCTACATGCGATGCACTCCATTTAGCGCTCGCAACGCTTCGCGAGCATTATTTGTCCTTGTTTAACATTTGATAAACAACAAGGATAAAATAATTCCATGAGCGTTTCTGAGCGTCAACTGGAATGGCACGGCAGATAGAGCTTTGATTGCGCTCACGCTCAGATTTCCATGGCAATTGGGCAAGTTGGCCGTATCCCCGGCGATATCCCACTGTTGCGTCTCTGTTTCTCCTAAACGCTTTTTCATAGTTTCCCGCGCACAGACAGCTCGCCGAAACTCTCTTCTCTCTCGGCAAACTCTCGCCGTATTTACCTCTCAGCGCTGTTCGGGGTATTCTCTAAGCTCGGGAATACTCCACGATGTTGCGGCATCGGATTTCGAAATCTCCCTATTTATTCGCTCGCCAGGAGAGCCGACCAACGGAAGAGGAGAGCTTTTGCGGCTGCCGCCGACGCATTCCGTTTTACACGTGAAAACCGCCGTTCCGCGAAAGATATTTAATAAGCCCGCTTTGTGACCCGGAAGCAATTAATCATCAATGATACTGAATCGATAACGAGACCAACCGCGCCAACGCGGCATAGTACTATATCGACGCGATTAATTCATGTTAATTTATTAATAAAGTCGAATAATGCGCTCGTGAAGTACCGCGTTTGCGCGAATCGACCACGCCGCTTTTGAATTCATTATAACAGTTAGCGTTCATGTAATATACGACAGATCCTCCCATGCGTGCACAGAGGGCATTATTTAAATTTAATTAATCCCATGCTTTTGCTTACTGACTCACTTTAATTAATCCTTGGTGCGCGAACACGATTATCCTGCTGGAGAGAGAGAACGATCGAAACCTATGGATTCTTGAATTATGAATCCGAAGAAGTCATAAATGTGGTCGAATCGTATATGCAATTGGCGCAAATAGGAATAGTTAGATATCATTTGATATTAAAATTTTGCCAAACGGCAAAGGCATGAATAATATTGTATATACAATATATACAATGTTACGTAAATCTAATTTAATAGCGTGAACATTTTGGTAATAATGAAATATGTCTCGAATTACGATATCTGCAGAATGTTCCTGAATTAATTGGCTAAATTTTGCAGGCGTAGGCATCAACAAATTTCAAGGTAATTCCATTCCAAACGTTTGGGAATACTTTTTCACGATCGCCGAATTTTCATCATTTAATTGAATAGTTTGAGGCCTCGTTCGTTAAAACATTTAATAATGAAATTAATGAAAATTAAGAAATCAGAAAATGAGGTATCGATCTCAAGTTTTCAGTGTTTTTACTACGGAAAGTCAACATTAAAAGTATAATTTATAACGTAACATATTATAATTTAATAAAGTAACTCTAAATTTCTCACTAAGAATAATCATGCATTCGCTAAATAAGCTTCTTTATTCATACAATACATACTTAACATTCCAAGAATCCACGACACTGTAGTTTTACCACAGTGGCTCTTCTGAATAGAATATTCCATGAAAATTGTCCCAGGTGGAATCTGTCAGACTTTGAAAATGCTTTATTCACGTGGTTTTAAACGAAGACTTAATGTGAAAGCAGATCCGATTCGAGACACAGCAGTATGGGAGACTGGGACTAATAAACTATAGAGGTAGGCAAACTAACCGAATCTTAAAAACAAAACTCTGGAGACACGCGTAAACGTGTCTGAGCACAGCAATGATATCGCCCACCCGCGATATCTCGTGACGCGGATACATCTTGTTGGGAAATTGTAAGATATTTTCGAAAAATAAGTAAATAAGTAAAGAAATAAGTATTTTTACTCTTGAACTTTTTGTTTAAGAATCATATATAGTTATTCGAGGTGTTAAATTTCTATTTAGATTGTAAATGTAGCTTTTACTTTAAAAAGTATACTTTTGTTTATCTGTCTTTGTATTCATATATCGTAAATTTTTAAAGAATAAACAAATGAGGGTATTAAGTAAATCTTTGATAAAGTATATTATGATGTATTTAAAATATATTATACTTTAATTTAATTATCTTATAGTCACAGTATATCATGTATCATCTCAAAGCTGATTGACACATAAGAAAAATAGTTTCTATTATAATTAGAAAAATAGTTTCTGTTTTCATGTTTTCATATAAATTATCAGTTTCCATTTATTATAAAAATAATAAGGTAGTCAAATATATGTAGCAATTGGATTAAAATTTTTCGATCAGTCTCTCAGTTTTGTTTTAAGAAATTCAAAACTAGAAAGTTGGTCCATTAGCTCTAGTCTTCTCTAGCATGGAGCTGTAATAGTGGATCTTGGAAAAGTGACGAAACCGACTAAAGGATCTAGTCAAGGAAAAAAAAATGCAAGATTACAAAATGCGAATTAAATGACGAGGAGAATCACGGTCCTACAATCTTCTCAGTTCTAGATCGTGCGAGCAGCTGACGCGAGTTCCACTATCGTACAATACACACACACACACACACATATACATAAAACGGACACAGAATACATACGACACACGGAGAGGCAGATATTTTCAGAGTAAACATTTCGTTCTTTCGCGGTGGCCCATAGGCGATTATTCGACGATGTAGACTTCGTAAGCTCTTCGCTTGAGAAAATAAAGCGTTAGCGAAGTGGATTCTCTCCTTGCGCACCGATATTAACTTCCTCGGTTAAAAAAAAGATTCAGTAGTCGATATACACACGCGGTCGTTCTTCCTCACCGCGAAAAGTAACGTTTCTTTAAGGCGAAAGTAAATTTCGCTCGATATTATGTCGGTACCGCTAAAGTCGATTAGTATGATTATATTTTGGTGTCGAGTGAATTATTTCAAAATACTTTTTGCCAGGAACAATGTAATGTTGTTGCAGTCTCGCGGATTTTTCGTGAGAATATACACTGGCAAAACATATTACAAAATTATTACGACTGCCATGTGTGCGATTTTTCGCACATGCAACGTGAATTTTTAATTACTATATTATTATTTTTTTTAATTACTACATTAAAAAATATACTTATATTTTTTTACCAAATTCTGTAAAATCATAATAAGATAACAGGGAAATATAATTTAATTATTTAATTCAATAAATTATTTTATTAATTTATTCATATTATTAGTAAGGCACATAAGTAAGGCACAAATTGTCCTTTCCCCTTTGATGTTAAAACGTCGGTAGATGTTAATTTTATTTTCATCATTACTATCGCGATAAAATTAAAATCAACGAATAGATTTTAAATATTATACAGCGCAATTCTTCCTTGAACAGCACATAAAACTGCGTGCATTCTTCAAGTAAATTCTAAAGAAGAATTGAATTCTTCGCGTACATCTGTTCAAGTAGGAAGCAGGCTGAACTCTCGTGCTTATACTTTCTTGCCTTATAGAATCTCGCGTTCCATGTTTTCTTCGGTGTTTTTTTATCTCTTTCATGAAAGAAATAGTTACGCAACAGCGAATACGTTAACAAACGAAGTCACTAAAAAATAGAGATACTCGCCCGCATCGAAATGTGCGCATCGCTATTCCAGACAGAAAATATACCGAGAATCAAGAAAAATCATATAAACTATACATGAAGGTAGATCACATACATACATATATATATATATATAAAACTTCGAATGATTTTAAAATTAAATTTATTTTTAAAAAAACATGATTTGCCTTTTCGCGCATTATTTTTTATATAATTTAAATTTGATAAAATATTAAATATTTATGACATTGAACCATTATCTTTTCATTCTATCTCTTAACAAAAGAATAAATTTTAAAGATATCGTTATTAAACCGTTTTGCTTTCATGCAAAAATCTTTGAACTTCAGAAGATTAAATGCCGATCGTTTTCCTCAATAACGCGACCAACGATCAAAAAGTTGTCAGACGTAATTCCGAGAAAATAGATCTCAGAATTCCTTTTCTTTCTCTCGTCTTTGTATTACAAATAAAAATTTCTCTCTTCTACGCCAAACTGGAAGTCTCAAAGGTCAAAGTAGCTCCAGTAGTTTACGGTAGTTAAAGGTGAAACTATTTCAATCGTGCCCCGACGTTTCCTCTTGAAAGGAAAATTCTTACGGAAAATATTTTCCGTTCAATCATGGAACACACTAATTTCACCGTCGTCGACCGTTACTCTTATAACGAGAGCGTGAACGAGTCTCGGGAGGCGCCTTAATTCGCCGCGAAGTTCGAGCGAATAAAAACGCGACCGGAAGATCAAGCTAATAAAATCACGATGATTCGGGAGCGTAATTGGTAACCTAAGTCCAACTCATTGGACCTCGACGCGGGCTGCATTTATTAACCGAGTCCGCTTACCTCGTTCCGCGGAACGTGACATTGCGCATAAACAGACGGAGAAAGAGATGTAAAGGGAAAGCGGGATGGTGATGACGTTACTGCGTTACGTGAGTTACGCATGATTTTATTTGCACCGTTGCGCGTCACGCGCGACGGTAGGAGCACGCATGCAAAATATTGCAAGTACGCACGTTAGCGACCGGCCCCGTTTTCTCTCATGGTTGCATGTAGGAATGCACTTTACCACGTCGCGCGATGTACCGTTCTTTCGGTAGGTGAGAATTTCCTTCTAGACGATATAATTTGCAGGCACACAACGAGCACGAGAAAGAAGAATAGGAGCGTGTATCCAGTTTTCGCGAAAAAGTAACGACGACTTTGAAATGCCGAAAAAATACTTTCGAATTCTTTTCTTCGTACCGCTCGAAGTTATATTCGTACAACGAAAGTGTTAGGTCATTTAAAAAGTATCCGCGGTTTTTTGTTCAATTTTTGAATGAAAAAACCGCGGATACTTTTTAAATGACCCAATATATGCAGTGACCTGCATAGCAACGAAACGATTAATCCGATTGGAAATATATGTCAAATAATCGAACCTAGTCACTCTTGAGAACAATTACGTACTGTCATTGCTTCACATTTCGAAATAGTATATAGTTATTCCACTTATTTAAAAATTCAGTGAATAAATTTGTACATGTCAATCGACATATTCAAAAGATAGATTCGTTTCAAATAATATATAAAAAAGTGTTAAATATAAATCCTTTCGGATATTAAATTTAATACGTCCTGTTAAAGGATAGAAAGGCATAATGAAAGTTTCAATTAAAAATATAAAAATGAAAAAAAAAAATTCGCGAATTTCTAAGGAAAAAGCGACAACTATTCCTCGGATGACCGGAATATTTTTCAATTGAATAAAAATAATCAAACTAAATAAATCGAGACAGCTGATCGTAACATTCTGCTGAACACAGGAATCAAGAGATTCTCTCTCTAAAAGTATAGCGCATCTTTACTGAAGTTCCTGAATAGACCATAAAATAATGATAATAATATGCAAGGAGATACGGCGGCGCTTCACTTTGAGAAATGCTCGGTTTCTCTCTCTCTCTCTCTCTCTCTCCTTCTCTCGGCAGTGGCGATGATTTACGGATGATTAAATTTGCAAGGGCCCGCTCTTTGAAACGCAACAATGGCAGTCTCTTTTCGCGTTTGTCTCGCGCGGAAAAATATCTCACGGTGAGAATATCGCGCCGAGACGTTGATACCGCCTCTCACGTAAGTTTTCTCCGCCTGCGACGCGGCGCGGAAGATAAAAGCACTCGCGCGCGTTTTGTGTACGAACGCGTGCTTGGGAACGCGAATGAGCGCGTGTTAGTAGGAAGAAGAGGGAAGGAAACAATAAAATGAAATATACATTCATAGTTCCATTTCGCGCGACGCAAGGAGGATCCGAAATCACCCGGAACGTCGATCTTCAAAGACGTTTCTTAAAGAATCGAGAAGATATTCTAATACGTTGATGCAATATCCGCGATCGAGTGCAATTTTACGCTGTATTATCCTTAATTGCATTTCACTGGAGTATCACACGTAACTCTATTTTGGTTTTGTAAAATAAAACGGGGGAAAAAAACGATAAAGGAAGCGTTTTTTTTTATAAAAAAATATTTTGACTAATAACACGAATGGTTAAATAAAAAAAATATTTACGCCGTATGTATACGGTAAAATCGTCAATACACTACAATAAAATAATGTACCTTGATTGTGTATGTTAAAAGTGGAACATTATTTGACATCCGAGAATACGTCTATTACGCGCGTTTATTTCTGACTGAAAGGACACATCTCCATTTTGTTCATTTTTGTTTTCAAGATACTTAAATCTATATTTACCAGAGGATTCTGTTAAGTAATTAGTTTTGTGAAAATCGCTTTCCTTCTTGATTAGAAAAAAAAAGTTACTGGGATGAGGATTAAGTACACTTTCCCCTACACCTACTGAAAACGTTGAGAGTTCTTAGTTACCCCGTGAGCGTACTTATAAGTTAAGTAGGGTTAATCGAGATAATTATCGCACTTATCCCCCATTGTTATAACAAAGAGGTACTTACTCCCATTGCATTAACCATAATCGTTGCCATTCGCGTTACCGCAATATTTTATAACAATAAGAATTATTGCAAACTTGAAAGAAAAAGTGACCGCTTGTTTCAAAATAGAAAATAAAAATGAAATAAAATTATTGATTTTATTATAACAAAGTTGATATATGTATAGATTAAAATAACGTTTGACTAAAATAAAAATGTAAGAATGAAAGTAGCTCATACATTAGTGTCATTTACAAATAAATATTATATTGATTTATTATGTTATCTACCAACACTTTGTTTACACGCCACCTATATTTGGATACTGAAAATTCGTAAGTATGCTATTATTCGTTTGAGAGTTTTACTTATTCAATTAGGAATGATTTTTTATTAAGAATTTAAAACGTAAAAAACAATATTAATTATATTAAGAAACAACAGTATCAAAACTATTGTCAAAAAATTTTGGCAATAGTTTATTGTTTCACGAGTACGTTGGAGTGAGTAGCAGCTATGGCAGGAACATGTTGGAGCGAACGACATAAACAAATCTTATTAAGGATGTACCATAATCCAAAACATTTTACCAAAAATGTAAAAATTTTATAGGTACTTCTATTATTATATCTGTGCGGTTTGTGTAGTTATAATTCTTGTAAAATCGTGTTTTGTAGTACTTATTTGCAAATTTAACGAAGAGATAGCATTACGAATTAAATCAAATTTTTATGTACATATACATATATTAATAAAAAACTTGAACAAATATTCTAAAATTGCAGCACTAAAATATGATAATTGCGTTGCATAATCCATCAAAAGTCAAATAATATGTTGTTTTGTTTTTTTGCAATTAGTTTCGGAGTGTATTTACGACAAAATTTTTTGATGTCAGTTGATATTTGGCTTTTTTTAGCGGATTTTTTAAATGATACTTTTAGCTGATGTACATACAGCCAAAATATTAAATTTGATATTAAAATCAGCTTGACGGTCAAAAGTGTTAACATCTCTTGCAATGTTTTTTTAACGCATTATTTTTTTTTTCCTCGTCAACGTGACAACGGTGAAGATAACTCCCGTCTGTTTTCTAAAAATAAGCGAAAGCAAACTAAAACGCGAAATTCGTCATTAAATTCGTCAAACAAAGGCGACGCGCCGAGGGATTCGTCGAATATCTGACAAGCGACGAGTCTATCTGAAACCAGTTTTACCTCTGAAGCTCAGTGGTACTCGAAGTACAACCCACGTATACGGCATCGACTGGAAAGAACCGATACGTCACCGATACCATAGATCTCAACGAGCAAGATGAGACAAGACGAGATGAGATGGCGAACGAACGATCACGAACGAAACAGTACTCCGATAGAGAGAACAGGGAAGAAGGAGCGCCTGTCTCTTCGACCTTTACGTCCATCCCATGAAAGGATAGATAAAAGGACGTTTCGCTCCTCGCCGACGCGCATAAATCTACGTATTCCAACGCGCCGTTCGCGGGAGGGGAATACCGGAGATAACGTCCCATATTTCGAATTGCACTGTACCGTCGGAGAATAAACGCGCCGTGTACCGAAATACGAAAGATAAATGCGACGTATCACATCGTACGTACGTACGTAAATTTATTCGGCCGCGCAAAACGTAGATTCCTCAGGATTTCTCAGGAAACGAAACGAACCGTTTACGGCGGCAGCGGGTATTTTTCGCGCCGCTTCGGACACGACAGCGTCCATCCGCGCAGCGTCACGTTTACATTATATGGTACACAGAAAGCCAGCCCTTCGAGGCCGTGGACGTGCCGACGCGAAAATCGCGACTCGAGACGGAGAAAATGCGCGCCTCCCCGGAGTCTCCGCAGCGGTAAAATATTTTATATTTAGGTAGCGCACGTTTTCGCGAAAACGAAACAGCCGTATCCACCGGAACCGCGGGGACGCTTTCGAAACGCGTATGTAACCCAGAATACAATTACGCGCGTATGTATACGTGTGTAGATGGACGCCTACGTGGATTCAACGGCGAAACAATAAGGCTCCGGGGATTGTTAACGTGAGCTTCGTGAAAGGTCGGGCGCGGTTCGGGGGGGATGTTCACGGGGAGGGGGGGGGGGGGTTGTTTCCCGTAACACCGACACGACGGTAGATGTAGTTCGGGAGAAAACATTCGCGAATTCAAACATGCATTTTTACATGTTTTGAAAAATTTACGTTGAAGTAAATGGAGTTATATAAGTTACGAAGAGGAATGGGATTTTATGGGCGGATGACGCTGGGGCAGAAAAAAAAGTTATACACGTGACCGAGTCCGTACTACGTTAAAACTCTGGGCGTTTTAAATAAAGTTTACTCGAAACTATTACTTGGCGGTAGTTTAACTCATTTTGTGTAATGCCGTCTGTATAATCGCCACGTAAAAAGGATGATCCTCGAGCATTACCTTAACGTTCTTGTCGCTTCTTCTTTTTCTTCCTCTTTTTACGATGTCTCTTCCTTTTAGGGCGCGGTACCACTTTTTCCCTTTCCCAGCCCGCTGTTTCCGTTCCCGCGGAAACTTTTAAAAGCTGTCGACGGTACTTCGTGTCGCTTCTAAACGTAAGGTTCTTATTGCTATTTACAAGCAAAATGACGGATTTCCGTTTGAAGGAAAAACTTTCCGTATCGGGCGCGGAGATGCCGCGTGAAAATGAGCTTTCGATCGGTTTCCCGGCTCCGCACGTCACGTCGCGCAGCAGTTCTGTCATTTCCACGCGGCCCTTCAAAAGTGATATTAATGCACTATTGACCAGACTTATCCCATTTCTCGTCAAGCGCGGCATTGATCGAAAAGTGGCTATCCCACTGAACAGACTCTGAGGGATGGCGAGATTTATCGACGAGATTTTCGCCTCGGCGATGTGTCAAGCAGCTCCGCGTCGCGGCGCACCGGGTTAAATTAATGATGCCACACCATCCTGGCGCGAGGTAATAAAGTGTTGCAACGCTTGTTGTGTGCGGGATCAGGAATAAACGGTGGAAGTTGTAATCTTTGAGAACGTTACCTTGGGATTAAAGCTACTGGATTACCGCGGTTCGCTAATAAAAAAAGAAGGACTAGGTTTTAATCCCAAGTCCGTATGTATACACGTGTCACATTTAGCAAGCGCAAACGAGGCCGTTTGTTCCTAAATTTTATTTGCCTGCAAACGTAGTAGAGCTCGCGTTCGAAGTTATCGCACTGTGAGATATGGGTGTACTTAGCATTAAACATCAAGCACAATTACACGCTTCAAGGTTTACATTCAAACTGTTCAGTCACATTTCTAGGCTGCGGAATGACCTCTGACCAATTATATCTAAATGTATATTACGAGAGAGGGGGGAAAAAAAAGAGAAGTAAAATAAAACTATTTTTTGCTGTCATTAAGCAAATTGTTATTTGTTTACGTAACAAAAAGATACGCGATTATGTGAATACATGGAAATTTCAAGTCAAACATGCGAAGCTGAGAACTTCATTTACCAAATATATCCATGTCAAAACATTGGATATTTTTTCTTTTTTTGTATTCAAGTCGTAACTCGTCTGTAATAATCGTATATTTTTTTTGTCGTTGTTAATACCAGCATAAAATTTTAAAAGCTTACCGGCGCTTATTTAACGCCTAGAGAGAAGAAAATGAAAGTCCGTTCGAATATTTGTATTTCCGCTTAGCCATGTACACATTCATGCATAACTGTGTATTTGCATTCATGGTTTTTTCAATATTTAGATTTCTCGAGCACTCTCATTCTCGACTTCCGTCGGCAAATATCAAAATTATAACCGTGCAATAGAAGTCCAATAGCTGAGTTAATATTTATTTGGATTACAATTTAATTGCAATTAAGATTTAAAATGGTCTTAAATCTATCACAGTTCGCGCTCTGTAAAGACGCTAAATTTTTGAAGATTCATCTACAGGACAAAAATTTTGCGCCCGATATTTTCAGAATTGCCATTGTGAGAATTCATTAAATAAAGACGGCGATGTCAATTCCTCGCGAAAATTTTTATCCTGAACTTCGAAAATCCAATGCATTTCTTATTTTAGTCATTTTCATCGCTTCAGCGTACATCTAACGGCACTCAGCCGGATAATAAAGGAAGGGAAGTAAAATGTTTCAATTACGTAGAGATTTATTATTACTTCTATATAATTTATGGGTCCATCGGAATCGGAGCTCGAGAATTCATGCCACGTTTGTCAAGGAGACAAAAAGCGGAACCGTTCTTAACTCTCGGAGCATTCGCCCTCGATAATGGAACATTAGCACACACGTGATGTAAAAAGTGCTCGACCGTAATCTTACCGATCGCGACCTCCTAAATGATCTTCGTATAACTGTCTTTTTGTCCCAAATTGTAACGTAATCCCGGATAAATTTCAACTTGATAAACATCGCGTACAATTATAGTTTCATCGTCATTCTCTCGTTATTCGCAATTATTACGGAAGTGATATTTCAAAATGTATTATTTCACGGAACTTGTTCTCAGTAAATGCTGCATTCAATTCACAATGAACTATTATATTTTCCAGGAGCAAAAAGTTAAAAACGCATCGTAAATAATATCTATTATACTGACAATAAATGTTTTTTTATACGTTCTCTTTGTGTTTCTATTCTCTACTCCAACCAGATCTCGTTTCACGATTAAAATTTATAGATCTTGTGTAATCGCGATTTTAATTTCTCTCCGTACATAAATTTCGATGTAATTACATTTTCAACATATTAGATACTTAATTATATCTACACAGCAGCGTGAGTGTTTGTGTAAACTTCGCGATAAACAGAATCTATCGCTCTTCGATGGAGTTGAAGCGTAATCCACATAAAAGCGCGTAATGTAACGAACATTTATATTTATTTACGAATGCACCGAGAGTGTACAAAGGATGTGTACATTTGTACGTAATACATAAATATGTGTATATATCAGTGTGTATCATATACACACGGATATAAAACAGGTATGTACATCCGGAGAAGATGGCTCTTCCGTGCGGAGTGTGAAACAACAAGGAGGCTGAGTATCTCACCGCCGCGCGCGTAGAAGCAAGATATTTCAGAGCGAGTCGGAGATAAAACAGGGTGGATGAAGGGGGGGGGGGCGGGGGTGGAGGAAGGAAGAATAAAGTGGTTGAACGAGCCCGTGTTCGAAGGGAACGCAATGAAAATATTTAAGCACGATCGAGAAGAGAAAAAGCGCGGGGAGGTCTTTTCGAGGTGGTGGTTTCTCCGACCGTCGCGTAGTCGGAGGAAGACTTTCCGCAAGAAAATTAAGAGCGGATACTCGCCGCCGGCGCGATAAAGGGCGTGTGCATTTCTCACGACGAGGTCAGGGGCCACGTAAAGGGATGAGGTTAGAAATATGGGCGTACCTGGCGAGAAAGCGTGCCACGAAAAATGCCGGTGCTCGCGCGTTTCCACGACGCGCATTTAGTATTCCTATGACGCTTCCCTCGCTGCACCGGAGCAGGTCGGAAGTGATCTTGGCAACCGTCTGGGACGCCGTTCCTCCAGGGACGCTTCTTTCACCGTATAAAAAAAAAAAAGAGAAGAGCTGAAAAAGATATGAAGGGACGCGGACGCGTCCGCATTCTCGTCCTAGTCGATGTCCTATGCTAAATGTGACTGTGGGATTCTTATCTTCCCGTTATTGTGAGCGATATTCGTGTTAGAATAAAACTTTCGACTAGAATAATATTTTTGCTTTTTGGTGAAATTGAAGACCCTAATGAGAATATGAGTGTTGAATATACCATATATATATATATATATATATAGAAGATACGGGAGCACGGCTTGCGCTTGAATCTCTTTTTTAGATAATTTTTTAACGACAAACACACAAGGTATCTTGCTGATGAATTCGCCCGCAGGTCGCGTTATCAGAAAGTCATTCGCTTTGTATGAATTACGCGCGCGAGGAAAACGTGTCCGGCATGTAATCACCCCGCAGGGTAAACGTGTCCGAAGAGATTTTGTATTTATTCCAGACTAAGGGTTATTCGTTGCCGTACGCGGTCTGTAAATATTTTTCCGTTACTAATTGCAAATGCTAACGCGCATTTGGTGCATTAATACCGCCGTCAAGTACGTATTTTCACATTTATTTATTTATTTATTTTTTTTTACCCGGCTCGGTATATTTTACAATCTTGCTATGTAGATTCGGTACTCAAAGCGATATTATCGCACGCCAGATAAAAAGTACCGGATATCCAGCAAAGTGCATGCACGTATTAAGATCCGCTTTGCTTCCGACGGAATAATGCACAGTGCTTTCAGAAATCGTATTCGCTTTATCCTGAGTTAGATTCGAAGGGAAGCCATTTAAGGGCCGGGCAAAGCGCGTTAAGCCGATTAAAACTTCCAAAAGTCTGAGAGTGCAATTAGAAAAAATAATTTTCCCAAGTCCAACAAACCGAGTTTGAATTGAAAACTTTTTTTTTTCTATAAAGTTCTCTGTACAGAATATTTTTTTAAGTGGAGAATAAAAAATAATAAATTTTCTATATTAAAAAGAATCGATGTATTGAAAACTTGTCGTTTATTGTTATACTAATAATTTAATAGAGTTATTAAACCTGATATTTTATTTCTTTCTTAAAAAAAATAAAATAAAATAAAATTTAAAAAAAAATAAAAAAAATCTTTCGATCGAAAATCGGCGATTTTATCAAATGGAAAGACGATGAGATTTGTAGATAAGATTTTTGCCTCGACAACTTATCGGACATGTCGACAACTTGAAATCGCTTCTCTCTTTCAAGACGTTCTTTAGCTTAGCGAAAAGGAAGAAATCGCATGGGACCAAATGCACCAGAAATTCACAAAATATCGTTCCTCACGACTTTTTTCTACTTTCGCTTCTGAAAGGGAAACGATCCGTGGATATCAAGGAGATAAAAATAAGTGCGAAAAAGCATCTGCAAACGGATCCCGAAAGCGAGTCCGTTGAACCTCTGCTTTAAAAAGTGGGAAAATTGCTGAAGTTGTGCTGCGCACAATTTTGCGCTTCGAAGAAAATAAATTAGGATCAACACTTCGTTTGTGTAAATATTTTACTGTTTGCAAAATGTAATTTCCGTTCTCGGATTGTACTTTAACCATGTTTTGCATGAAATTTCAAAGATAGAATCTCGTATCTCTCTACTTCAGTAGTTCCCTAACTTGTTTTCTAACTTGACGTGCAATTAACTGCACAGAGGGCGGGGAAAAAAACGAAAAAAAAAAAAAAAGAAAAGAAAATTCAAGCTGTTTTTCAGGTGGGCGTCCTTCGACAGCGAGTCTGTTATCTCAAGGTTCTATTGCAAGAAATGTGGGACCTGAAGAAATCTGGTTTCCGCGCCGCACGGTCGCTTGCCCAAAGACAATGACCTACTTGTGCGCTTTAAAAAGGCTCTGAAGGTTGTTTGATAAATTGCGGGCTAAGCTGCGTCGACGCGTAGTTGCGAATTTAATTTTTAAATCGAAATATCGTGTCGGTTCAACGGTTTTTCGGATTCAACGGCAATTTACGGTAATTTAATTAAATTCTTGCGCGATAATAAAAATATGCGCTCTTTTTTTATTCTTATAAGCTACGAGTTGATTAATAAAATTATTTATATAATATATATATACTTCCACGCAGTGTTACAATAGTAGTTACGATGTGATTCTTTTTAAATAGACGATACACGAATTGGAAATATATTTCCAATCGAATTTGTGAATTTCTCCGAGTTACACGATTCCAATTAGATTTTTCGGATATTTTGATTCGATACGTTTCGATTGAACAATAGCTGGGTAGCATGATTTATTATTAATATAGTATAGTCATAACCAATTGAATTTAGAAAGCTGCGCGTATCAATGGTATAGATCAATTATCGAGATAACGCAAAATAACAGTATAGACATAAAAAATGCATTATTTGCCGCGATATCGGTGATACGGGCTTTATTCAAGCTTTTAAAAAATTAATCGAAATGGATGTGGTATTAACGTGTCAAAGGTTAATTCGTGTAGAATACACACGTAGTAGGTACACACACGTGGTTTAATACAGAATGCGTCCAGGCTTAACTCTCGCGTTTTGCACTGATTACGGGATACATGACCACCGCCGCCCCGTGTTATTCCCGAGGAATATTCGCGCGAATAGGAAGCGAGCACACGCAGATAATATTGTTCCCTCTCGTACAGGGTACGCGAATCGTCATAACGCGCTTTCGCGAACCGCGTTTGCCTTGTTCGTTATGTACAGCGGTACAGAATATGTACATTTCGCAATGCAGAGTACGTATTAATAACCTTACGGTTACTCTGATACACGTACGTAAAAATACGGGGATTTTCTCCGGTGCTTTTGATCGGTGAATGCATTTTCGCGGAGTTACATTTCAGCTACGAGGGAATTTTTACGCAAAGAAACGTAATTTGATCTCTTAACCCGCATCAACGGGAGAGAATTTACAGAGACATCATTTTGACGAAAAACAGTAGGTAATATACGAGCAGTAATCGCTCCGTCTTTTTTTTTTGCGAAATTCTTTTTCTTAAATGTTTCAGGTGTCAAAGACGGAAGGTAGAATTTATTGTAATAATGTAACGTACACGCTGTATAATTTGCTCCGAAGGAAATTAACCCCTTTAAATAGTAAGGCAGGACTTACAAAGAGTATCTGACTTGTTATTTCAGCAATGCGGGGTACGTTTCCCGCACTTCCCTTCAATTACGAATTCTTTGAGTAATTTAAGCTCAATAATGAGTACTCGAATAAAAAATTTTGCTCAAATTTACGAGAATTTAAATATATAATTCAATATAATTTAAAAATATACGTTCTTCGAATACTTGCGTTTCTACAATATTTATGAAAAAAAAAAAACTAATTCTTTAATAATGCAAGTATCTAAACAACGGAAGAATTAGGTAATATCTTTAGCATATATCATGCAAATTAATTTTTTTGATAATTCATCCTACTAGTTCATATTAACTTTTTATGAAATAGACAAAATTCGTTCTTGACAAAATTTTGAAAGCAGAGTTTTTATCGAACAAATCGCATTCATTTCAAAACGCGGTGGACGGAAGTGCTTTTTGTCTCGTCCTTTAAATCCGCCTATCGTTTGAGAAGTTAATTACTGTGCGTCGCTGAAACTTCCGTCTGACTACGCTGAACTTTTTTTCCACCGAAAATTGTAATTTGTATCGTAATTACGTAACTCGGAGCGCATAAGCGCGTGCGATCCTCTTCACGGTTTTAACGAACGAATGTTTTAATGATGAATGTCCAGTGGGCGTGCGTTAACGTCGCGTTCGCGCGCCACGAAATTCATTAATCATATTTCTCGTAATAAAACGGATACGTATGCGGCTTTACATTTAATGGCGCGCACTCACGTCCTCTTCCGCGGAAATGTACGATAAAATGCAATCATTTTGTTGTCGCCGGTCAAAAAGGTACAGCCACGTATGAATTCGGCGATCAGCGGAAAGAGATAGCGGTATAATAAATTACGATGTAACTCGCTATTAATTATTCGAATAATCGTGATCGTGATAACCAGGTGTGAAGCGGCGACGCCTCAAACACAATGATCGATCGCCTCGAATATTCGACAAACGCTAAACATTCTCGTCCGATCCATCTCTACATGTTACTGTTGTGGAAACATCGTCGGTTAATTAAATAAGTAATTAATTGCTACGACACAAAAGCCGTCGATAGATAAATTTAAATGCGTGTTAATTGGCCTGATCGATCGCATCCGCGTATTGTATTCCGCGCCTGTCACGTTACTTTCGATGTAGACGAAGGAGAACGACTTACATTTATTCGCGCGTATAAAGCAAATCTTACTTTAAAATGAAAATATCGTCGACGAAAAACATTTTATGTAAAATTTAATAACTCTAAAATGTCAGTCGCTGCAGAAGTAGATTGACATTAAAAGCAAATTGTACTCGATTTTCTCTTGTCCTACCGTTGAAGTAAACAAATTTTTGGCGGATATTACTAGGCAGCTCAATAAAACAGCTAGTCGAGTATGCGCCATGTAGAAATCTGTTTTTGACAATGTAAATTAATAAGCAGCTATAGAATTTAATCAACCATCGTGGTCGACTCTTTCTGCCTCGTTAAATTTTATTTATATGGCTATCAAAAGGCTAGACATAACGAGATAACAGAAGCGCAATCAATTACAATTACATTTATTTAAATTTTTATTAATATAACTTGCTTGAAAATAGTCAAAAGTATCACAACATCCTCTGACAAAAGTTAATATTTATCATCATTAGTATTTATATCATTAGAAGCTAATATTTATAATTAATCATTGAAAATATAGAAATACAAAAATAATAAAAAATGAGATTTAATATACTCAGCAAAAAAAAAAGAACCACTGTACTGAGTAGATAGAGTAGATATATTTTTGCGTATAAATATACAATATAATAATTAAAATCGTTCGCAAAAGCAAGAAATAATAAAATTTAATATAAAATTTAGTTGCTGAACGAGTTTCACTCCCACAGCGACGTCGTCCAATCAAATTCTGCTGAGACAAAAGATGTTTCCAAACCCCTAGAGAATTTGAAACATTCCTAAAGTTTGATGTAAAATTTAGAGAACACTCCGTATACACAAGCATAGTCATGATATTACGTGTAATATCATAATCCACGGAATTCAACGTGTTAACTATTTTAGTAAATAACTTCCGCGTACTTTGACGCGGCAGCTTTCGCTACAAGTTAATTGCTAATTATCATTTCTCAAATAAGTATCACGCGGATGTCTACATTTTACAACCTGTACGGGTGAAAGAGACCCGAGAAAAGGGGGGAGGGAAGGCGGAAAAGGTCGTGACGAGAAGTCCTCACTTCCGCAGGCACGGCAAACGAGCTAATGGGCAGTTATGAACTTTCTTCATCTAAGTTTCGAGGACTTTTTTGCGTATAAATTGAAATTTTTATCAGACATTGCGAGCCCCCTTTAACGAGCGTCTCTTAGCGCCGAACCACCACGTGGAAACTTAGGCGATCAACCTGTACTTGAATTCAGAGCCAGAAATATGAATTTTATAAGATCCTGTACTACGACTTGTCGCCAAAGTTATTTTGCCGTAGTTAATACACTCCTCGAACGAACGTAATAACATGGACTGGAAAGAAGAAGAGAGAGAAAAAAGACGAAAAGTAAATCGAATGTACATAACAAGTCGAAGATTTTGTTACGAGAAGTATTCTAAGTCGTTGTTCAAACAACGAACGATTGACGAACAAGAAGAAACTGCTCTCGTAAATTTTACGTTCACAATCTTTCTGCGCGATTTATCGCCTTTCCCTGTGACAAAAATATCGTATCAATTACAGTACATTTTGAAATATAGTTTCACACGTAAGAGAAAAATCTTTATACGTAAAGAAATGTATTTGCCTTTGGAGAATACAATTCACTCGAGAGTCGTTGAGCTCGGAACAATTTCCAACGAAGATCATTACTTCGTGAAAGTTGAATCGCCAGCTGTTTCGATTTGTCAATTTAGAGAACGTAACTCGCAGCAAAACGAATTGTTTGAATGAACTATTTCTTCTTCACTCTTTCCTCTTGTTTCCGCCATTTGTTTTACGTACACTTCCGTCATTTATGTTAATCGCGCGTAACCATTAAAAAATGCAAAAAGGATTAAAGGTTGGCGAGCGAGAGCTTCTATTTTTATAAAAACGCGAGACGCGACTGCGCGATATGTTATTTTCTCGCGTGTATGAGCCACTCGGATGCTGTAAAGTATTTCGGAGCTGTCAGTAGCACTTCCTGCACCCGTCGGTTTCTTCCAACACTCCGCCGACCACTGAGAGCTTCTTTTCCGCACATCGCAATAAAAATGAAAACTCCCTTTCTGGAACAAACGCCGCTTTTCCCTCCGCTTTGCGGAGATCACATTTATTCTAATCCGATCGCAGGCTGTTGCCCCATGCATATCGCGTGGAAAAATCTCGTTCGAGCAACATCGATCTTTGTATAAGAGAAGGGGGTTCGACGTTCCCTCCCTCCTCTTTACCTACTCCAAGAGCTTTTAGATCGTTCACTCGTTTCTATTCAGCCTCCGGACCGTTCTAATTCTTCAAATACATTTGTCATTTGAAGCCGAGGGAATAATCCAAGGAAATGGCGCTGCTAAAGAATATAATAAAAACTGATCGCGATTTTTATTCGATCGATTACTCGGGCTTAACTAGCACGTATTAATTAATAATTTGCGTTCGTCATTTTAATTAAATTACGATGTAGCAATATATAAATTTATATACATATATATAATAATAAAATACGACTGCAGAATAATTTCCGTTTTTACACAAATACGTACCGAAGTGCGTAGAAAATTAATGATTGTTAATATTTTTCAATTCATCATCGGACGTTAATGGGGAATAATAAAATCAAGAAATAGCCGATTTTCATTTATAAAGATCTCAGGGTGCTTAATAATCGATCAGTTTCAAACGAGTGACATATTCTCGTCTTCCGGAACCTGTCGAAGTTCCACTTTATTTCGCTCGTGCCGCATCGGAACGAAGTGCTTCAGGGTCTCTCGCTGTTACCATCGGTTCTCTCTATCCCTCCCTCCCCCCCCCTCTCTCTCTCTCTTTCTGTACCCCGGTATCATTAGGCGAGAATTTATGGGCCGCCGCCCTAGATACGTTTGTGGAGAAACAGCGAACACGGAAATAGCGAGAAAGTCTACCCTCGCTATGTTACTCCACGTGCTCTTTTACATGTTCTTTTTGTCGCTCAGCTATCGCGTAATTTCGTAAGACAGACGGCTCCCAAAAAAAAAAAAAAAAACATCTCCTGGAAAATAACGCCGATGAGAATCTTTAGGGGTAGGTTATTAAAATCGAGAAACAGGTATTTCCGTCAAGAGTGGGTCAAGTTTACGACGGCGTGTCTCGCGTACAGAAAAAAAAAAATCAAATTTTCGAAAGATTCATCCGGTTCCTCACGCGGGATAATAATCGATCCATTATACGTTATGAATGTATTTCGATATCCTAGAAAAAAATGACGAGAAAATCGGATGATGTATTCGTCGTTAAGATGTAATACGGCAGAAATGGAGCATCTCATATAAATGCAAATTAATCTCGTTCTTAAAAACTTATCATACTTTCGTAATATCTCCAACTTACAAATTATCTATGATACGAAAGAAAAAAAAAAGATACACATCCTAATAAAACAAGTCATCGCTCATGAAAGTTGAATCTTCTTTGACCTGGTTCGCAGTATTATAACACGTACTTCAGACGAACGACGTTAGAAAGTTAATGAAGCGACGTAAAGTGGAAAGTTTAAAAGGTTCTCCTATAAATTAAGTAATATCGTAAGGAAGGGAAATGATCGATCAATTATCGATTGCCATCGCGATCAATAAGTTCGAATGCCGTAGTGTTCGAATAGGATTGTACGTATGTTGCTGCAATATTCTCTATTAAAACGGCAGAGGATTCAGAATTTAGTAGTCTGTGACCTGCTGCATTCCTCCAAGTAACGAGATCATCCACCGTTATGGCCGGATGCACTATACGCGAATTTAGATGCGCTTGCGCAAATAAAGGCAGAACTTTACGTCTCTTTGCGGAAGAAAACGTTCCAAGTGAGTGTTGAAATCGATAAAAGTATCTCGTACGATGCGTTTTTATTCACGTGCTGAAAGCGTTTAGAAGCGTTTAGTACTTTTAAGTAAAATTCGACCTTCTGGATACTATAAAAATAAAGAAACAGACAATAAAATTGTAGTCGGCCCGTTATTATTCAATTACGACATTACACGATTAATTCAAGCTTAGTACACGGAAAGAACACGGTACTGAAGTATCTAAACGTATAGCTAATAGAGACTGCAGATCAAAAAATAATTTTGAACTATTAACCCATTAAGGACCAAGACAAATGTTTTTTCTCAAAATTTAAAATCCTTTAATGGCAAGCTATTATGCCCTTAAAGAGCCACTTACTTGTCAAAAATTTTCACCCTAGGGTTGGTCATTTAAGCCGAGGGGGAGAGGGGGGAGGTGGTCGATTTTGCGACTATTAGTTCAAAGCGATATAGAAAAAATGTAAATAACAAAAAAATGAATTTTTAAAATACGCCGAAAAATCGACCAGCCTTAATGGGTTAATAATTATGTAGAACGTTCAAGCTGATTGTTAGAACATAACAATTTGTTTTCATTATATTTGAGTTCCCTATATAATTATTTTGATTTATTTTTTGTGGGTGTGTGTGTGCATCTATAGTGAAATATTAAATTTAAAAAAATCGTTTTTTCCGTGTAATCTTGCTAAAATATCTCATCAGGTTTGTTCCCTAAAAATTAAGTAGGATTTCTTGTTTCAATCAATTATCCCGTAAAAAAATAGTCGCAATAGTAACGTAGGACACCACGACGGTTAATGGATCGAAACTCGAAAAGGGCGTCGCGGAAGTCGATTTTGAGGCTGGAGGTAATCACGTGAGGTGCAACGACCCCGTTACCGCCAAACGAGTTTGCCCCGGAAACCAGCCTCACATGCAACATCAATTTTTCTCGGAGCGCGTTTCAATCCCCTTTCGTCTGCCAAAATAACATACCGCCTTCGCTCCGGATTTGGATTTAACCCCGGCGCTCTTTGAACGATAATGGCATCTAGCCGGACCAGCGACCGAATGTGTTATCTATCGTCGTCGCGTCGGCATTCAGCAGTAATAACTGATAACATTCGGACGTCCTGACGAGCATGAAGAGAGGGTTTACCGAGCTGTGCTTGCAACCCGCGCATCAATCTTCGCGATGTCCGCAGATAATGCAAAGTAAAAAGCACGGTTGAAATTTACCAACCGTAATGTGTGGTAAATGATACAACAGCGCAATACATCATGATTATCGCCGGAGTATGGAGTTCTCCGTTGCAGATGTATGTAAATGAGGCTAGAAAATTTGCTATGTGTTATTTCGGCGAGGGGACTTCACTTATCCTTACCAGCCGCCACTGTCCGTAATTTCCCAGAAAATACAGACTTTTAATCTTTCCTCGTATGCGCAACAATAAAATTCTGCTCTTCCGCGGAATGCGCACTTTCCACTGGCCAACGTTGTATTTTGTAATAACAAAAATTCGCAATGTCGAGCTGTGTGTGTAACACAGTTTGCTGTTGTGACAGAAAATTACTTTTGCGCATGCAAGCTGACCAGACTCGCACGGAACAAACTAAATACCGACTTGCAATGTTTTTATTATAAAATGTTCCTTCTCACGAGATTTAATACGATTTAATGTGATATAACAAACGTTTTATTAATCGTTTTGTGTAAATTTTGTGTAAATTAATGTAAATTAAATGTGCGGTTTTTGATGAGCGATTTTTAGCGATTTTAATCTTATTCTAATATCAAAAAGTTATACGACGGTTAACACCACCGTATCCTTGGAATCACATTTAAATTATATTTATTATTAATGCCTATTTTAATAACCGCAACTAATCGTCGTGCAATTATTTGCTAATTGTACACTACATATTAATGGAACAATTTGTAATTTGGTTACCACCATCCTTGTATTATATATTATTCAAGTTATTTATTAATAGATAGTATCGCGGCAAACATATAAATTAATACGAATATATATGAATTAATAATATCAGATGACGTTTACATTCCTCCCAGATCACGTATTCGCTCGTCTCGTTTCCCTTTGATTTTTTTCTACGTGTCATGCGTTTTTACTTCCGCTTTCCTAATTCGAGTATCGCTCAGTTTACTCCCTCTATTCGTCACTCAAATCCATCTCCCTTCTTCTTTCCACGCCCACGTAATTGCAATTCATCCATCACGCGGTTGTCCATCCGTCGTTGTCGTGCCCTTTAAAGCAACTCTGCAACCTCTTGCTTGCACGAGTGCGCTACGTTGTTACACGCGCCCGTTACATCCGCAAATTTCATTTACATTAATTACCTTTGCGACGCTTTACATGTGCCGCGCACAATTATGCATATACGCAATAAAATTTAATCATATTTGTTGCTCACGCTGAACGAATTTCATGGTATTTACACGTAACAGTAATGCTGTTATTCGGCACAAAGCAGGATTTGTCGTCGACGGCGCCTGTTATTTAACGTTGCGAAATCAATCGTCGTTTCTTCGAGTTTTCAAATCTCCTTTCACTAGTAATTCCGATTTCTTAGTAGATGAAAGGAACAATCGAGTTCTTTCATCAACTTCGTCGAGTCGGTGATCTCTTTAATGATATTCCATTGTAATTAACTTCTGGACGTTCCAAACGATTCTATTTCAGAACTAATAAATGTTACAGTTCTTTTTTGTTCATTTCAGTTTCTCCTTTCTATACTTCTCATGTTTTACAGGCTTAGCGATAATGTATTATCGCGTCGGTGCAATGTCCATTAGTGCGTTACAAGAAAAATTAATTAGAAATAGTTTAATACTTATAAAAAATTCTTATCAAAAAATAATTAACTATCAAATGACGAATAATTATCATTACTAGTATCACTTTCCTATTTTCTTCAAAAATAAGACTTTAACCTATTTAGTGTGGCATATCCAGCTTTCTTTTTCCATTGCTTGTAAGTTTTTTTAAATAAAAATACATATACATTTGTTTGATACTGTTACTTAATGTCTGACGTTTCGATTAATAAATTTTTTTACAATATATTTCTTTTATAAAAGTTATAAGTTGTAAGCAGCAATCAAATTGGGTGGATATGCTGTACTGTAGTGTATTGTTCTCTTAATGTGGCGTTTAAAGAGTTAAATAATTCTAAAATTTCTAAGTCCAAAGAATTACAGTTCTGCAGTTAAAATAATAAAATACTTTCATCATTCGAATTTTGCGCTTTAATTATTATACAAGTAAAAAAATCAGATAAATTATCTTTTTCACTTTTTTAATCAAACAACGAAAATGGACTCGTAATATAAAATAAATATATATATATAAATACAACATTACGATAAAATGAATAAAGCATTAAATGCACTTAATAAATTCAACCTGTATAAATTCATAATGCGAATATATTAAATATTTAGAGATAGCACGTTGAAATTTCAATATTCTAAAATTAATTCTCATCGAACGGGAATTAATCCGGTTAATTACTTTCGAAGCGAAATTATGTTCTCTTATAATTCGCTCAAGAATTCCAATAGTTCTCTACTGCCGATTCGGACAAATAAATCGTTAAGCATCTTTTTCTCTCTTTCGTTTTTTTTTTCCCCTTATTGTCCCTTTTTTTTAATCGCTGCCTCCCTTTCCGATTGCCACGACTGGCTCTTCCAAAAATCGTTATTCCAATGCATTATCGGCAAATGCTCGATAACTCGTTTCCGGCTGGTGCGTTCGTGCCGCGGCGACGCAATGCGGCACGCAACGGGACACGCACGTCGTACGTCTTCCGACATACGCCGCGCGCATCTGCCGCGCCAAATAGATACCGGCTTAAGATTTATGCAAACACGAATCTCGGTGGCTCTCATAGGAGAGGGTGAAGCGAACGAGAGCTGTTGCGAGTACATGTATGCGCCCCCCTCGTTCGCTCGGCCAATACGAAATACAAAGCGGTCTCCACAACGCGTGTACAAGGATGCCATGTAATATCTATATATACATATACGTATATAGACTACTCGTCGTGCCTTTACACACGTAACCGTGGCGCTGTGCGTAATATCACATACTGCATGCGCGCAATATCGGTCCGATCGGATTTCTGCGGGTAAAGCGAGAGCTATTGTATGGATCCGATGTCTCGATCGCGCCACCGTCGTTGTCGTTGTCGTCATCGTCGTCGCCGACGCCGACGCCGACGCCGACGCCGGTATTTCCACCCACGTGGGGGTTCCTTCCGGAATTTATCGTGCGCGCCCCGCAAACTGCTCCACCGGATCCTCTGGCTCGAGATATACCGCGAGAATCGGAATTTGTTGATCGGCGACCGATTCCGCGCACATTGTTGTTGAGCTTTAAACTGGAAGCTCTGCTTTCTCTCTCTGTCTCTCAATCTCTCTAGTTCACCACCACTTTATGGTCGCGAACTACCGCTGCCGGCACGGATTCCCGACATAATCGTGATTGTACGATGAGATAAAATGAGATAAAATCACGATCGAAATTATTGAGAGATTCATACACAGGGATAAGCGGCTGGGTTTATTATTATTGATGCGAGTCAAAGAATGCTTGAAAAGTATCATTCATTTTTTACGAATAACGTTAAAAACGACATTTCAAACAGTTACCTAATCGCAATTTAAAGAATTGTGTGATTAATTGTTTGAAATATTGTTCTTAAAATCATTCATGAAAAATGAATGGTTATACTTTTCACATTCCTTTACTCAACGATGGAATTTCGAATCCAATAAATTCTTATTTCTGACAGGTATAAGAGTTTATTGGATTTCAATTTCCGAGCGTAATTTGCAAGAACTTGAATTTTCAATAAATTATGAAGATACGAAAGACATTCGTCTCACTGAAATCATTAATTTGCTTGCAGTTAATGTTAGTAGTGTAAAAAAATGTAAATGATTTTTACTTTATGCATAACTTTTTGTAAGATTTTAACGATGTGTGATAACTGGAAAAAAAGATTTAGACTGGTCATAACTCTGACTTTTCGGCTCGCCGAAAAAAAGCCGCAGATATAACCGTTTTACAGCTCGACTGTTGAGAAAATAACTTTAGGCTTTATAGTCCTTTATAGTGTTTTTATAACTGATATTTTTCTATTTTATGTATATTCGATTTTGGTAAAGATCAACGTAATATAAAGACTTTGAGCAAAAGTAGGTCGATAAGATGTTAGCAAAGAATAAATTACGTTGAGCGCTTTGTAAGTTAATTTCCAGCTCGTAAACTAATTTCCGAAGTACACTAGAATCAAATTATAGTTATTATTAGCACGGATAAGACAACAAGTACACGTACCGTTCATTCTATTCGCGGAACATGTATTCTATCTTAATGAAAGATAAATTTACGTGAATAATCGTATGGAATAAAAATAATCAGCTCAATGATTACAATAAATAACGTACATTACAAATGTGCGTCACGTAGAACGGTGAGAGCTATGGAGATAAATTATATACCAGTACGTGTCTACCGCGGCAAGAAGAAGATCGAAGCGTAATTGGCAATTTGCCTTAACACGAGGATTTAAAAGAACGAGAGATTAATCGGGCGAGCGCGCGTAGGAGTCGTCGGGAGTTTCGTGAGCGGCGTTTTACACGAGAATGACGATGGAAAAGTTCGACGCGCGATTAATAATTCAGCCCGCACACTTTCCGCCTGGACCGAATTTCCAAAATGTGCAGTCGTGGATCCCGACGACGTCTAGATCCCGCAGCGTCACCACTGGAATTTTCCTGCCTGCGGTGGCGGATCGAGCCGACGTAGGATCCTTCAGGAATTTATTGCGTCCCGCGAAACTATTCCGGAATCGGGAAACATCTTGACTTGGAATTCGCCGATCGTTACCTTGCGCTACTCTTTCGTCATTGTTTCGCGCGCGCGCGCGCGCGCATCGAAGAAGATTGCACTTCGTTACCCAAAGCAAAGGCGCATCCAGTGCTCGTGCGATAACCGAGATCGTTAAATTGACGCTTCCCTCGAAAATGTAGTTTCAGAGATACTTGCGCTTTATCTTCAATTTCATAATAAAGGTCATACACGCGTGTCAGTCAGATATAATTAAGGATGTGTAACATATATGTATAGTCTCTACGAAAGTGTTTGAAAATAGAAATTTATACTTTCCGTATAAAAATGAATGTTTTATATATAATAAAGATTAAATAAGATCAATAGTTATATTTAAAATACAATTTTATAATTTAAATAAAAACTTTCTCGTTCTATCTTAATTATTACAACAAAAAAAGTCCTCTACTCCTTATTAAAATAATTTTTGATCCAAAAGTTGCCGCCAAACCCTTTGTATTACTTTCCAATATAGGAAAATTTGTAACTTTTTCATAATTTTGTCATAATTTTATTAAAAAATATGTGCAATATGCAATATATCCTTAATAAATTACACAAGCTATACGATTGAACGTAATATACATGTATACATCAAGATATATAATTGATTGAATTTTAAGAAAATCGACTTGAAAATAATCCAAAGATTTATGATCGAATAAAGAAACGGGAGAAACTCCATCGGCACGGCTGCAACATTTATATTCGGATTCAGATGTGTATCGTTCGGCGCAATTGCAACATTTATAACCAGTATGTAAACCGTGCTACAATCTATTGTGAATATTACATTACGCACGACGTACCGGTACAATAGCGTGTTAAAATGTATGAACGTTTCGGGTGAATTAATTCAGCACGCGGAGGCGTACGGTAACTTTAATTCGCCTCGTCGTCGGATAATTCTTCCAGGATTTATGCCGCATACGCGGCGCCTTTCGTGCCATCCTCGTGAAACGCTATGTATTGAAATACGGATCGTCGCGGGTGAGCGACTCCCTCTCGCCTATTGTTCCACCGCTCAGGCACGTCGTTATCACGACGTTCGCGTGATAAGAGAGATGCCGTTATACGGAGGACGTAGTGATATCGATATATGTCTCCTCTTCTCGGCGGAGTTTCGTCATCGGGAATCTTAGCAATCATTAACAGCGTTAATGTCGGCCCCGACTGTGCCATCGCAAACTGTGATGGCTTCTAATGCAAATAATAATCGTAAACGTCGGATCTAATCCGTGTTACGCGATACCAGTGAAATTTTATATATATATTATATATAATTTGAATTTGGTTAAATTCGACACTTTTCCGTGAATTGCACGGGTTTGGGATACGGCGTAATATTTCATTATGTTTATTATGTAATTTTAGATCATTTAAGTCTTCGTGGACGTAATCTAAATGCCGCGAGCTAAAAGCATTAGTGCCACATGATAGCCGGATCGATTTTGCGGATGCGGCAGCGACAACATAATATAACCATTTAGACACGAACTACCGTGGAATGTACCTGACTTCGGGGGAACTTTATATTATAATAGAACTTCTCTATCCCAGTTTCCAAACTTTTATAGAACGGATTTATCCAACTAATTGTTTTTCGCGCAACTTTAAAATGTTGACGATGTAAATTTTTCGATCTAGATATAGAGATTAAATTAAATTAATTAAATTACAATTGAGAATCGCATTAATATATATGATGTTCTTTATGATATCCTTATTTTTATCCTTGTAGTATTTATGATTCTTAGTTATGATATTCTTTTTTTCTTAATTCTACTAGTCTGTTCTATTTTTAACCCAAGATGTAATTTATTTTCTTACTTAATATTTTATTTATTCTTTGATATTTGATGACTTCGTTATTAATGATGTAAGATCTTATTCCGTGAAAAATTTTGTTTTATTTTTCTCAGCTCTTTTTAATTACATTGAATCAAACAATATGATTGTATAATTTTTTTTTTTAATAGACCAGCAGAGTTAAATTTATCATCACATTGCTGTCCTAAAATGACATGAAAGAATTAATGTTTCCGAATGTAACTGTTATTTAGGTATTCTGTAAAAGAGGAAGTGTACAATATCAAGATAGTGTAACACAACATGTTTCAAAGAGATCGATGACGAAGTCAGGCATGTCCGATCAGATATCCGAAGATATCAGTTTACAATGACACTGACTTTCATCGCTGTTACATAATGATCAGTACACGAATGTGTCCACTGAAAACTAGTCCTTCTGTTAAGGTAATTGGATATCGAACACATACATGTATAATTATTTTAGCATACACATTAATTTCACAATAAATTAATAATAATAACTTAAATAATAATTATCAATTTATGCTTAACGCTTTTAATTTTTGACTTCAGTTTGTATTTGATACGATCGTATTTCACATTACGTACAAGTTTAATTCTCGTAATTTATTCAAATTATTATGTGTGAGTAAAGTTATAATGAAAAATATGAGTCGTGTAATTGAAATTGGCGTTTTCCTTATAAAAGTTAACGTTTGCTACATATTTACAAGTATCACTAAATTAATGTTATACATTTCTTTATTTAACTTTTGCATCATTTTTGTTACCGTCATTATCGTCATTATCTAAGCAATACAAAGGTCCAAAATATCTTAAAGATATTTTTGTGAACTATCTTGTATCCGAATTTTTAGATTTTGTTATCTCGGTATTCAAAAAATTCGGTACACAAATACTTTTACACATTGTACCATACTTTTAGCCAGACAAACTAAGCATTTCTATTGCAGAATTTATTTTCATGATATCGTTTAATCCTTGGCTGCACACGGTAGATTAAAAAGAAAGAGATGAAGGCTAATTTAATTCAGCATACATACTCCAATTCAACGAACACGCATACCTTACACGTATATACATATTAATCGTTACTATCCTTGCATTTTCTATCTCGAGACGTGCGAGCACACACATCTCAAGTTTTTACCCCGTGCTTTTGTTGCACCCTCTACGACACGCCCATCGTATCGCATTACGCGTGGGGCTATACCTTGTTACCGTACGACGTAATCTCGTTTTTAAGAATAAATACGGCCGATACACGAAGTTAAGCAACCGCACGACGGATTTACAGCGTCCGGCAGCTTTATATAACCGAGATACGCTGTTTCTCCCGGCTCTTGGAGAGCAATTTCCGGGACGATGCTTTAAGACGATATTAATGGACGAGCAAAATTCTATTATCAGACGGATATATGAAGGTATATCGACCTATCAGTGTCCAAGCTACGATTGCTCGGGCAAAAAAAAGAAATTTCCTCTTATGTAGTGATTATACGCGATGAACATTAATTTATATGAATACGATCTTATCTATCTTTATATCTGACTTTATAAAATATGCAGCTCAATAAATAATAATAAAATAATTTTTCACCGAATTTACAACGTAGATATCTTATTAATATTCCATTTCCCACATTTCTATTTCTAAATTATGTCAAGCTATCAGGATATTTTTACATATATTATGAAAGGAAAGAATGATTTTATTGAAATATCTAAAATTTAGCTAAAAATATAGATCTGAAAATTTTGTTGGACCACGAAAATAATTACGTAGAAATTACAAATATAATAAGCAATGCTACAAAAAGTTTTTACGTTTTAGCAACCAATTTGAACGCCCTGTATAATTATTTTGACTAATTATTTTAACTTTATTGACATATCTAAAAATATAGCTGAATACAAATCTGACAATAACTTTGTTGAACCATCGAAATAATTACGTAGAAATCTCAAGCATGATAGCAGTGCTACAAAGTTTTGACATTCTATAGCCAATTTGAGCGTCCTACATAATTATTCTGATGATCTATTATAAATAAAATTATTTTCGAATATGTATCTAGTTACATTTTTAAATATTTCAGTAAAATCGTTCTTTCTGTATAAAGGCTATATAAAGGCGTTTCATGAAACTCATGAGTATAAAGGTTGGATAGAAAAAAATATTCGACGTCAATTTACATAATTATTTTCGTAAAATATTTTCTACTTGGGAGATCTCGATTGAAAATAAGACGCCTTTCACGAATATTCTCTGGAAATCCTTAAAGGAAAATCTCCCTCTTGCGGGTCGAAAATAATACGCGCAAACGGGCAAATATTATTTCAACGGCTCGATTTATAGAGTAGGCTTGTCAGTCGGACGAGAGCCAGGCATTGTTGGCTAACTATTTATTCGCGTTTCCACGCTCCAGCGTTACTCTTGTAGCGTAAATATTTCTTCCGTAACGGAATGCCAGGCGTCTCGTAATTGCCGGTGCCGTCGCTTCATCGGCATCGCAACTCGGGGGAATTTTTCTCGGGTAAACTGCGAAATATAAAATCACCGCCGTTTTCCGCGACCCTTCTCTCTGTCGCCCTATTCATTACAATACGAGCGGCGCATTTTGCTTCTTGCATGCAGATACCTCATTGCCGATAAAGAGCTGCCACCTCGCGCGATATCTGGTGCGCCTATCTCGAGAAATAATTCGCATAATTCAAGTCGCGCCCGCGATATATTCATATTTCTTCGTATATTACATAGCAATTACATTATCCAACACGACATTATCCAAGATTATAAAAAGCAGGGGTTCTCATCGTCTGTGCGATATAACGTAAAATTTCAAAGCTTACTTTACATCATATACATGTTTATATTATATTTTATTAATCATAAGAGCGAGCTGTTAAATATGAGAGTAAATATTCGAGAATATTTATACCTAATTGTAATTAAATAATATACGAATAGATAGAGAAACACATTTTACGGTTAATAAATATATAATAAATATATAATAATAAATTCATTAAATTTGGTAATGTCGTAATTAACAACATTGTTAATATTTCTCTAATTGTAATTTTAATTATTTTCTCTAAATGTAATTTTAATTATTTTTCAGAATTGCATTTAATGAGAATGATAAACTTGAACAGAAAGATTGTGGCATGGAAGTCAAGCAACATGCGAAAGCTGAGATCGGACACACAAGGGGGAATATACGAAGGGATGACAAGATAGAAAGGTTCGAGAGAGGGATAGAAAAACCCCAGAGAACATGATAGGTGAGGTTGCAAAGAAGCAAAGAATAAAAAAGGATCTACGGCGAGGAAGAGAGATAGGAGGTCATAATAAAGCGATAGAAAGAGACTATGTGAGATATGCAGCCAACGAAGGTCCAAGATCAAGGGAAAAAAGAACCTTCATATGAGGAAGGGGACCATCATGCGGACACGTAACGACTAACGAGAATCTTGAGATAGAAAGATCTGGTCTGGAAAAAGATTTTTTTTTTGCTGAAACTGAAATAATTCTTTTGATTTTTCTCGTCTAATATCTTCGAGATCGAAGTAATTCAATTTTATACAATTGTAGTAAGCTTAAAAAGTGAAGTAGATAAATTGCATAATACGTTGGAAATGTTAGCTTTATATCTATATTTAATCTATTATTGAAATTATTTTAATTGAACTTTCCTCTTAAATCTTCAATTATATTAAAATAAATATACGCGAAGAGATAGAAACTTGAATGCATATTTAATAGATTTATTTTTAAGCAGTTTTTCAATCATTAATGAAAATTTTATGCCCTCTAAGCACTGTAGAAGGAAAAAAAAAAGAATTGGATTGAATAAATCAAATAATGCTTAAAAATTCTGTAATTGGTCATACAATTTATTCAATTTATATGCAATATACAGGGTGCGTCACTAAAATCCGGACAAACCAAACAATTTCTTTAAACAAAATGTTTTTAATGAAAAATTCAATATTGCAAAAAATCCTTTTACATGGCACTTGGGGATCTCTGTAGAGCGCAATTATTCGATATATCCCCCATTAGCTTGAATGACAGCCTCTATTCTCAGTATGAAGGGTTCGGACGCACGCTGTCCATGCCGACGAATGCAGCCTCAATAGCGGTCCTTAATGACGTCACATTGGGATGCCGAGACTTGTTTGTGACCCTTTCAACTACGCTGCATAGTAGTAATCCAAGGGATTTATTATAAATCTGGGCTGTTGGGAGGCTAGAATTCCTTAGACCAAAACGTATCGACATTGTCTGAGAGCGAATTTTGAATCAAATGACTCGTATAAACCGGAGCACTGTCCTGCTGAAAAACATATGGCCTTCCGGTCGCCACAATTTCCATCCACGGTTTCATTACATCCATCAGAACGCGCAACGATTGCTCTGGGTCATCCGAAATTAGCGTTTGAGCCCTTTCAACGACTGCGGGGGTCCTCGCTGGCATACTGGAACCTTCGTTGGACTGTTCTAAAATAGTATATTTTGCCACAACATCATAAATAATTGATCTCGGGTATCCAAAGAACCGAATTATTTTCGTTGCTGAGTGCTCAGCGCGAAGGCCTTTGATGATTGCGGCTCTTCGATTATATTCCATACTTGGTTTCAACATCGTGGTCATTTTGAGAATACTGATTGTTTACTAGAAGCATCAGGCTTTCTCGGACGCCAACAACAATCTCTGGCGGAGGCACAATATAGCGGAAAATTTTAACTGAAATTTGTCTGAATTTTGGGGACGCACCCTGTACACAAAATGAATACTAAGTATTCTCAAAGATTTTAAGACGTAATTCCTCACATAAATTCAAGATGAAAATTTCATATTACTTATACCCAAAGTTTCAAAGATATAGAGTGTCAAAAGTTGACGGAAAAATTTCATTTTTTTCAAAAATTTCGAGAACTACTTGGGTAATTTCGATAAATCTTTATATATGTTTGAAGTTTCATCAAAATAATTTGAGTAATTTTAAAAATTTTTTGAAATAACGAAATTTTTCCTTCAACTTTAACACATTGTATATTTAAAACTGAACCGTTGCTTATATAAAATTGTCGTCTTGAATTTATATGAGGAATCCCTCTTAAAACCTTTTAGAGTACTCATTGTTAGTATCCTGTATACACATATATGTCCGTCCTAATATACCTTCTCTCTCGATTTAATCCTCGGTATTGTACTAAAAAATAAAATAAAAAAAGAAATAAAGAGAATGTTTAATAATTGTATGCTTTAAATGACTTAGTCACAGTTTCAGAATTTTTTTGTCTTTCAATTTAGCGGTACATTTTTTATTAAAGAAATATTGTATGTGTTGTATATTCAAAATTACTGCAATAATAAAGACAAAAGCAATGAAAACTGTATAACAACACTTATAAAAATTGCAACTCGATTCCAATTAGCTACAATATTATATTTCCTATTTCATATTCGTTCTTATAAATAAAATTAAAAAGAATCTTGCATAATATAAATTATCGTGATACTCGATAAAAACGTAGAAGTTTCCGGAATATCACTGTGGAATTTTAAAATGTAACTGGGCGACGAATGAATCAGGCTGCTGCCGACAAATAATTCGCGTTTAATTAATTATCAAAACTGCCGTCGGCGAGGCTCGTCCCACGTAATTAATACTTTCGCGACGTGGATGTCTTTTCCATCTAACGGGCTCACGAACACAATCGCCCTACCGATCAAATATCCCATGAAAACCACCGTAGCAGGTAAGTTGGTCTCGCGAAATGCATAGCGAAATACCGCGCGAGCGCAATATTTCACTAACTGTCTGACAAGAGGGTATTGAATATTTTTGCACGCGGGAGAGGATCTCGTAACGGCTCTCTTTTTCTCTTTCCCTCTCATTCTCTCTCTCTCTCTACTCGGCCGCGAAAAAAAAAAATAATAAACAACATGGAGAAGCCCCTTAAAACTCCAGGAAAAAGCACCTAAATCCTTCAATTAAACGGCTTCCGCAAGTTGTATAAAGTACACAAGTAAAACGCGAACAATATGAGCTCGACGAGTACGAAGGGTAACTACGTATTCTGATCTTGTGTAAAAGGAAGTAGAACACAACGTCATCTTCCTTCAATTTCTCCTTTGAAGTTCAAATGGTGGATTCCACGATGATCCCTGAACAATGCCACGATTGTCCGAAAATTGGTACTTCGTCTGAAGAGAAAATCCAGCCAGGACAAATAACATTTTCTTCGAAGTCTCATATCGTGGCACGATTCGTGAAGGTTTTATTATCGCTTCTATAGAGCGTTTATCCCGTTTTCTACAAGACATCTCAAGAGGTATCTCAAAAGCAAGTACAGCGATAATAAAGTTCGATATTTGAAATGATGTGGAATGCGTGAACGTTTTAAATTTATAGCTTCTCTCATTCGCTCGTGATATTTCTAAATGTATACGTTTCTATTAAAATTTTCATTTCGTACTTGAAATTAAATTTATATTTAGGTAAAATATGTATCGTCATAAAACTAGGTTTTTTTTATTTAATATTTAAATTTTGCAATACTTATTTGAATTAGAAATTTTAATTTTCAATAATTAAAAAAATTTAATTTTTCTACTATATAATTCCGTATAGATTTTCCTATAAAGGTATACATTAAATAAAAATCAAGTGGTGAAGATATTTTCATCAAATTGCAATCCGCCTGGAATTAAGAATTCGAAGTTTCGTAAAAGCAGACTTTAAAAAGATGTTGATTTTAACGTTGTTAAGCGGAGTGATTAAAAGTTTGAAAAGAGGAGAAAAGAGGTGAGAGGGGAAATGGGAGTGGAAGCAGTGTGAGTTATGGAACTCTCCTCCGATAGAAACGGATGGATCGGCTTTTTTCGATTATCCTTCTTTCTGAAAATTCTGCAATCAGATAATCCGAGAGGCCGACTAATATGCCGGGCGACTTAATTACCTCGATAAATGAAACTCGTCGCACGTAAATCAGCTTAAATAACATTTGCAATGCAGTATTATTATTTCGTTACTGTCCATTTTAATTGGGATATTTCAAAAGCTTGAATTATCACAGCATACGGCAAATATTCAACAGTAGAACGAGCTGATGTAATTTATTAATATCACAGTTGTCCATTGTTATCGTGTAATCAGTTTTAAACGGTATGTGAAACAATTATTGCAATCTTATAATAAAACATGTCAAAAATTCTTTTTTTTTTATTAGCAATAAATTTGAAAAAGATTAATTACCATATTGAACACATTTTTGGCGAGAATGTAAAATCAATTTATATTCAAACTATGTACACAATAAGTATCACATATATTATCTGCTTTTTACGTTCAACAATTACCTGTAATGATTTTTTTAAACCATTTACAGCACAAATAAAATCATCGATTAAGAGAGATTTCAAAAGTTTAAAAGCTATGAATTGGAAAATTTTAATTAAACCAATAATTCGTGCAACGCTCGTAAATTAAGACAATATAATCGTTATACATTATTTAAATTTTATCCAATATTTATACAATTTTATCTCGATAGTTCAAAGCGTCTCGTCTCTTTAATCAATTCCCACGATATACGTTATCCTTTCCCAAAGCCATAATTGCTACGTTTAAATGACTATACATCTTTCCAGATACGAAACGCTCGAGCTGATCGCGAACTAACAATCCGATACGATTAATAAACCAGCCCCGATGGAACATACAGTAATAAACGTGGATGCCCAGGAAAATGCCGGGCAATTAAGATCGGACGTTTCCCTGCATTACACAAAGGACGGAGCCGGGCACAGACGGGCGAATAAACAAATGCATCGTCGAAGTTCGAGGATACGCCAGCCCTTCAATTAGTTCGTTACACCGTGCTGTGCCCGATATCGCAATTTCGATGTTTCGTAACCGTACCGGAATTTCTCTGCTGGCTGGAAATATCGCCACGCTCCGAAGATTCCGACGAGTTTATTCTCTCGCTCTTTCCGGCTTTTGTGTGGCGGAATGCTACCGCGTTCCCTACGAAATTCTGTAACTGTTAACAGGGATATACGTGGGCATCCGACCCGTCCGTGCTCGCGCAGGACGACGACGAGACACCGGTTACTATCGGGACATTTACGACGATTGCATCGTGCGGGACGAGATAGCGATATGGCAGTTATTGCGCGGTCGACAAACGGCGGTCCATTATATTTAGAATATAGGATGCGCGGGGAGGTGGGGAGGTGGCGTGGCAAATGTTTATATTTCAAATTGCCGGTTTCTGTTGCCGGTTTTTGCGTTTTAATACGAATCAACGCGGACGAGCTTCGCTTTACGCTGACTTTTTTACGCGAGGGTGTATATTTTAATTATTATCGGGGGATTCCCGAAAAAAACCGATATCGTTGTCGTTTAATTTATAACATTGAGAACCGTACAACAGTCCAGCATCGTTACTGTTATCTGAAACGGTTTATCCCTTCCAGTTTTTGTACACACATTGCACACAGAAATAACGCGACTTCTCCTCCCGTTGCAAATCCTTCCTCTCTAATCCCGATTTCGCGTTTCTTACGTCACGTACGTTTGTATTTTCGAAAAAGGGACTTGCATGGAAATTTTATACATGATTTAGAGATTCTCGTCGTACCTCCGGCAATCTATGTTACGCTTCGTTCCTATATACCAGGAGTTTTTATATCCTATCCGCGAACTTATCGGCACTAAAAATCGAGTATAAGTCATACGTACGTCGAATACGTACAGAAATATTATACTAAACTTTTACTCGCTTTAAATCATTTCTGAATCATAACCCCGCGTTGCATTTGACATTAACTTTTATGTAACTTTTATTGCGCAATTAAAATTAAGATGAATCCTGTGCGGTATCTTGTATGTAAATATATTCTACAAATTTGGTTAATAATGCTAATGATATTAACATATTTACGTGAAATTATTTGCGGACGCGCGTCGCAAATTTGGGTCTGCAATCTCATATAGGATCGATATTCTGAGAGGAAAATACTGAATACATCAATTCGCGACTTCGAATTCTTGGAAAATGAGAATTTGAAGCTATTCTTATCAAAGTACCAATTTTCTGCCATGAAAAAATGTATTTTTATATTGACTTTCTTTGATGTACGTGAACAACATGTTCATTTCACGCAACAAGTGACAAATGTGATTAGAAAAATGAACAATATTTACTGACGAACACGTATGAACAAATCATCCGATTATATTTTATTCGTATGCTAAGAAAGACTTTGATTCAAAAAGATCTAATATTGGAGTCACTCAAATACAAAAATGCAATTAACAACGTATTTATTAATTTCATTGATAAAATAACCATGTTAATGTAACATTAAAATATTCCGTCGATTTAATATTTTCAATAATCTAACCAATTATTTCGTTAATTTTAAAACCATCATTTCAATATTGATCGAATTAAAAAAAAATATTTTTAAAATCATACGTAAAAAATGTGAAAAAATGATAAATTATTAAAAATTACTAAATGGTAATTACACGACACTTCCACTTTTGAGGCTTTTCTCGTTAAAAAAAAAACCATATATTCGTTGAAATTACACGAATAAAGGAATAGTCTTGTTACACCAATTTTTTTCTGAAATCGACGAGGCGTTTGAACTTTTTCCTTCGTATGAGACCTCCTCCGTTGCAGTCTATCTCGAGATCTTTGCTATCGATTTCATACTTCGCGGAGTACACTTTTGCCCGAAGGTGAGATACATAGTTGCAAATGCCCGTCTCTGCTCGGCAAACGTACGTCTTCAACAATCGTACGACGGTTCCCGAATGAATTCTCGACTTCGCGGAGCAGCACAATGCCCGTCAGAGATTTGCCAGTGATTTTTCATCCTCCCACCCTCTCCGCCGTCGTATACCTCATAAATATTCACGATTCTGCAAATGTGTGCGCACCACCGAGCGAATGTGCCGCCCATTATGCCCCGTGCAAGCACGAAAAATGAAGCAGGAAGCGAATTCGAGACACACCAACTGGAGAGCTTTCGCGGGGATGTAAATTAGGGTGTGGAGGGGACCACGCGATAACGGAGTTAACGCGACCGCAAGATTTCTTCCTACTAATCCGTAAATCCTTTGCACCGCTAAAAAAAAAAGGAAAAAAAAAAAGAAAGAAAGAAAGAACGTACTCGCGGTGTTTCCCGCTGCTGCGCGCTTTTTTTCCCTTCTTGCGACAACGATTTCCGCCGGAATTTCACGCCGAGAAATTGGCCGACGTAACGAGACAAAGTCGAGGAGCGACATTTTCTGTCCGCCTTTCCCCTCGAAAGATGACGTAATTCATCTTCGAGATGAAGTAATTCATAACATACGCACGCGGTTTTTCATAACGCAAAAATGAGCAAATTTTCATATTCTCTCAACGATACGAGTATCGATTAGGAGTGTTATTGGTTCTCTCATACATTATATGACACGCTTTTGTTTTGAGCGCAGGAATATTTCCAGGCCGTTAAATAATGCAATTGCATGATACTCTCGATATCGTTAGAATTGATAGAAAACGAATAAAAAGTGAGAAATGATATACCGATGTAGCGATCTACGAAATGTTGAAGTCGTAAGTAGAACATTATATTCAATTTACTATCCACATAGCAATATGAATTTGCAATAATAAACGTAAACGAGAATCATTCGGTAAATAACTGAAACTATGTTACCGGAAAATGAAAATAAATATTTTCAATAGAGATGTTTTACAATTCTTGCGCATACAATGTCGCATTATACTATGTTGAATTATGAAACTGGAAATGATGTGGTTCGTAATTTACAACATGCAAAATTGTTATGTGATTGTACCTAAAGTATCAAAATTATGCATGATATTCACAATTTATATATATATAAAAAAAAAGAGAGAATAACTTATGAGTTTATACGTTTATTTTCCAACGTTTATAATAAAATTTTGTTACGGCACATTTCGTTGATTTTTCACAGACAATTTTCTATTAAAATTTAGCCACACCGAATACTTATGGTTTCTCGAATATTTGATTAAATTACGATATCATATTGCAAATTTCAATATGTATGCATAATTTCGCAATTAAATATGATAATATTAATTATGTTATAAATTATCTCAAAGGGCAAGTTAGAAACGACATATCCACGACGTATCAACGACGCAGTATCAACTCGCAGATTCACAGTCGTTATGTAAATATCGCATCAAAAAGCATATCAAATGAAACACTCGGAATAAAGCTTCGTGTCTCGAAATACAGAGACGAGTCGCATTTTGGTTGGAGCGCAACTAAGAATTGATTGTGACAGGTGAAAAGATTATTCTCCCGTGAAATCTGTGACGCCATTAAAATATTCTGAATTTGTGTAAGGATGGGGAGCACTCTGCGACGTTACATAGATGAGATTGATATGCGGATTTCACATTTCACATTTTATCGAATTTCGATAAAATTTCAAATGACATATATACACTCCAATCAATAAAAAATGGATAAGGCTATACAAAAATTAGAATATAAATTCTAAAGACCGCAGTATAAACTTGCACAACGATGCACAAAGCGTAAAAATCCTGGGATCTAAGGGCATAAATCAGGATCTAAATCACACATAAAATTACATAAGCTGCATAACCATAGCACAAGACTTCTAGACAATGACTATCTTATGTAAATCAACATGGCGCCTTTACGTTGGATGCTTATTGGTCCTCAGTGGTCTTATGTAACTTATGTCATTTTATATATAGTGGCCCTAAGACTTAATCAGTAAGATAATAAACGTGTTGGATTCGCTATTGTTTATGTTATAGCCTTACGATCTTTATATCTGTGATTAGTCGATTCGCTTACTGCTTAAATCTTACGTTTTTAATTTTTCTATGTGTCATGGCCTTAAGGTACAGGAGAATCAACCAATCAAAGTTCTTCATTTCATACTTTGATTGGATGATTCTGTTTATGCCTCATACATTATGCAGCATTATGCAAAAATCTGTGCTGCAATCTTAATTTTTACGTCACCTCTATACTTGTGATAAATGAAATACTATAAATTAAACGAACGATATATCACGACTTTTCTCATTCGAACCAGCGCAGCGATTCGTGTTTCTACGCGTTTTATATCCGTAGAGATGTAACGGACGAATTTCATTCGAAAACCAGCGGAAAATTCGAAAAGCACGAGACATGTTATTACAAGCATAAAGAAAACAATCGGGTTATCACCCGGAAATATCACAACAGAATAATGTTTCATAATCTCCGTTGCCTGTCGATTCGATGCTCATGATAAATGAATAATACGTGCAAAAATTCTACTGCGATGTATAATCCAATTAAGTAACAATAAAAGTTAATCGATTGCGCGAACTGATCGCCGCCGTTGATTTTTCACAGGAAATAATCGCGTTTCGCGTTACGTGACTCTGTCCATCGGCTTAAATTGCGTCACCTTGATACGTTTTTCGAATCACTTAATTCTCATCGTGAATTGCAGAAATTTAAGGATAAGCGTAATTTATTTTTAGCGTGCATAGAACGATTGATCTGTTCATGTTCTCTTCTTGTTATGATCGTGTCTTAAGGAATAATAACGCGATAACATCCTTGTTTCTGTGTAGTTCAGCTGTTGACATGCAAATGATGGCGACTTTTTGTAAACAGTGCGCTATACACCGCAAAAATGTAAACGTTAAGGTCGCACATTAAACGATGCGTTCATTTTTCAAAATATCTAATTATGTTTTTATTGAATACATATTATAAATTCCATATACATATTATAAATTTTCTCGATTCAATTATTAATAGAACGATAGATACATCATTGCAATTGCTTTGTATTGGATTATTCAATTCGACTGTTCGTACATTATGCATTCTTTCTCCCGAAAATATGATAGAGAAATCAAAATTGGCGAATAATTCAAAACTTCCATATATTTCGATATATCTAAACGTTGCTAAAGACGCGAATATATATCACCCATAAATCTGGGAAAGAATGATTTACAATTCCTATCGTTGAGATTGTTCCGTACTTTCTTTTCGTACTTTTTCGTGTTTTATCGTGACAAAGTGCATGGTTCAAGATTCGTATTTTAAACGAGTAAATCGCGCGAATCCGTTTTGATGGAGAGTTCTGATATCTTTCATCACGATACGATAAACGATTTACGGATCGTTTCGCGTTATAAATTTTGTAGGGATTTGTTAATATCGCAAACTAATAAGCATTACTTATTACTAACATCGTGCTTTCTCCCGAAATTCATCGCAATCACGTCTCGTGAAGTAATGACGGAATGAAGTAGACTCTTGCCACTGCCTACCGGTTTGAATTCTGATAATAACGCCAGAGGCCTCATGTATACATGACGTCAGTAAACACAAGCACAGAACAAAATAAACACAAGCACAGAACGTGTCAAGTCTTCTATACCACGGCTACGAAATATTTAATATAACGGAATAAATATGTACACGTGCAAATATTCTATCTCCAGCATGTCGAGTTATTTTGATTATTAATCGTTATACTTTGCGCTTTGTTTTGCGGACTCATTAACGTCACCCAGATAACGATCAATCTGGTTCGATTTAGAAAGCGTCTTGAAACGGAATGCTGTTATTTGAATTCTAGTCGGCGATTAAAGCAAAAATTTATCTTCTTTGCGGTTACATGAGTTTAACAAACTTACCTAATGAATAGCGTAGAATTATTCAAGATAATAATGATACTTTTTTGTGAGCGTTAAATTTAGCTAATAATTCATAAATTTTGAATTGAATTTGTGTCGAAAATTTTTAACTTCTTGATTGATAATACTTTGATGTAATAGACAAGAAAATTTGAAAAAAACAATAATTAAAATTTTAAAACAAGGAAGAAAATTTAGAAAGAAAATTTGAATCAATCTGCGTTCTAATTCTGTTCATAATTGCGTTTTAAGGATAAGATATCTATATAAATTCACACTGAAATACTTAAGTACAAAGAAAATTTGCTTTATCGAATATAAGATTCCTCTTAAATAGACTCAATCTGCACTGTTAGATATTAAAGGAATAATAATAAGTATAACCCAATTACTCCTTTAGTTAAATAACAATTTGTTATTTTTAACTTTTATGTGTGTCAAAACATAAATCAATCCATTTCTATAGTTAGTTTCAAGGTATACACGTTTATTACAGAGTTGAGATTAGACATTTCGGCGCCCGAGGAAAAAAATGCGCTTTTTAAAAAATATTTCTTTATGACATATGTAAAATATAATATTAATTAATAATAATATATTAATGTTAATTTAATACAATCACGTGTATAGGAGAGGAGTTATACATTATAAATATATGGATTTACATACATATATTTATGTGTTACAAATAATAATATAATAATTATATAGAAATATAGTAATTAAAATCACAATAATATTTTTCGTGCTTTGATAATTACGAAATTATCGATTAATTTCGATAGTTACGAAATTATTTATATCACATATATAACCTATATCCTTGTATACACATTTCATTTTCAATGGAAAGAATTCCTATATTTGATCATTTTCCTTTGTGATGATCTTAAATAATTTGTTATTAACTTCAATTTACTAAAACTTCTTTCACATGAAATTATATTTTATCGGAATAATTAAAAATATTTTTATTGCCACTTCTAAGTTTGAGTACGATTTGATTAAAGATTAATCATGAATTAATTTTAAAACATCCAAAATAGAAGCTAATTTTATATTTGTAGCATCAAGTAGATCGTAAACCAAAACCACCAGTAACGAATTAAAATATGTAAGAAATTATATCGTTATTTTTGCACTCCCTTCAAATATTTTAAAAAACGCTCGCTGCGTTTATATTTAAGTAAACACTAAGTAAATAATAAATTAAAGAGTCAAGTTTAATTCATTTTTGAATGAAATTATTAACTCGATTGTTTAGTTAAATCAATGACATATTTAAATAACAATAGTGACGTATAGAAATGATTACAAATAACTCAAATTGAGTATAATTTGACATTATGAATTTAACAACAACAGTGTGGTCGATATATATACAAATTGCTAGTAATTTCATTACATACGAGTTATTTCTTCCTTTAAACGATAATTTAAATGATTAGTATTATTCCAGTTGAAATAAGATAATGCTCTTGCTAATTAAATTATCCCATTTGAAAAGCATTACATTTATTGTACTGAAAATAAAATTTTCTTCGCGGCTATAAAGATAAGCTTAAAGTACTTAATAAATAGTCTAAAATTATCCAAGATAATAATGAAACAATGATACTTTCTTGTGCGCGTTTAAATTTAGCCGATTAATAAATTTTGAATTAAATTTAAATAAAAAATTTATAATTTCTTAATTAATAATTCTTTATTAATAATTTTCAACAAATAATAGCATATTTCGATATTTTCGTAATGAAAATCGATCAAAGAATACATAAAAATAAATTAACTTGGGAGCCAAAATATAATTATATTTTTATAAGTGTGCAATTTTCAACGATGCCGCTAGTTATATGATAAATCTCGATATTGCGTTCTCAACTTTCTGGACAGTTTCGTGAAAAGATTTTTCACTAGTCTAGACCATAACTCTGAATCTTCAAATCATATAAAGGTGCGTGACTTGTAAGTTATGCACGCAGTCGAGGAACTGGGTACGAGAACCAGGTAGAAACTGGGTCCAGATGGTCGGATACTTCGAAAGTATGCGTGGAAATTCCCGCACATTTATACGCACGCACACACACACACACACACACACATACGTACATATTCATGCTCATGTTTCACTATTCGAGTAACCTGAAACTCGAAAGTTAAACCGTCGAGTGCAAACTGCTTGCGTGGCTCGCGCGTTCCTTTCTTACTAAATTGCTGTGTATGAAGCGCGTATCTGTAAAGTGTAACGTTTATAGCTACGGGACACTCATAAAAAACAAAGTGACCAAACAGCAAAGATAACACAGGAGGTATCGATTGCTGGCGAATCGCTTTTGTATTGTATTCTCATTGCTTGCGCAGCGTATCCGTCATACATCCATTGAACTTATCCAGCGCGGAGATATGTAACTATCTCTCTATTCGGCATATTTTTTCAGAGAACTGTTTTGAAGCGTCACCAAAATGTGATATCTATTTAATTTTACAGGTTATCACTCATTTTTTTCTACCTCCAGCGATAAAATAATATTCTCTCGACTGGAAGTATATATATTTTCGTTTTTGTTGTACATTTTTACGCTCTAGTAAATATTTTACCCATAATTCTATCCATTTATTTTTTTATTTTTTAGAAAATTAAAAAAAAACGGGAAGACTCGTACAAATTTCTAAAAAAAAAATTACGAGAAGGGAATTCTGTGTGCGGAAAAGGAAACCGAGCATTTCTTTATCGAGAAGCGGGTTTCTCATCCGAAGATATTAACTCAAAGAAAACCGGCAGCACTCTTTTTTCCTCGCAAGAAGATTCCATCGTGTAAGAGAAGATATATTGTGTTATCGACTGTACAGAAGATACGTGCGCGTACTATATAGAGACCCATGTCGCGTAACTTCGCTAGAACCGTTGCGTTTTTCTCAGGCGTACCGTGAGAAAAAAATCTCATATGGTTTAAAGCCGCTATCATATTTTGCCAGGCGGCTTTCTCATCACGTCCTTTTGCGCGATCGGCTCGATATGCACATTCTCCTCGATTTTTCCGCGGTTATTACGGGTAATATCGCACGATATAGATAACCGAAAACTCATGCGAAATCACAGATCCCGAAATCCTCCTCTGCGTCAGCGAAAAAATATTAGATACCGCATCGCGCCGTGTGCGTATTCCGTTGCGCCCAGCCTTTATTCCATTTCGCATATAAATTTTGTAAGGCAGCGGAATATTAAGGGAAAAACGGGAATTTATTAGTTACACATGCAGCAGGCAATTTCGAGAATTTTTTAAATGTGTTAATTAACGCCAATTCGTATGTAAAAGCTACGTTCAACGAGTTTCATTTATTATCAAAATATTGAACATATTTGTATTATTATTAAGTAAATTTTATTTTTTTATCCGCAGCAAGAGAGCGGTTGGACAATGCCCAACATTTCGTTTCACTTGTAGATTTTGTTGAAGTTTGTTTTTTTTATCAAGTTTATCTTTAAAATACTGCTCGTCCATATAATATCATTAATACCTATTGTATTATGTGATTTCGACATAAAACACATATCTTGATTTTATGGAAGATTTTTCTTACGAGCTCGAGGCAACGACCTCACCTCTTTTTCCTTACATCAAATCTTTAAATCCGTTCTTGAAGAAGATAATTAAAAAACAATATTATCTCAATCTTTATTAATGTAATCATATAGCACCTTCTTAGAGTATAATAGTTCTGTTAAAATCACAAGTCGGTTAAATGAAGATTTAATTTATTCGGTGCAACTTTATTAACCTTCCAGAGTTGAAATGGGTCTAGTGAACTCACTTTTATATATGTATATATATATATATACATACACATACGTATACTCTTTTGTAGCTGACGAGTTTATTCAACCCACTCAATTATATTCTTTATGTTACATCTGCGAATTTAAATTATTATTAAAATAATATTCATTCTTTTTTATACGAATTATGTTATTTTGATTTTTTGAAATTAATTATTCTTTTTTTATATCTTTTAATCAGCATATTGTTCATTTGCTACAACGACATAACTAAAAAATTGTCTTTTTTTTTTATTGTTTGCAGAAAAAGAAATATATAGAAAAAAAGAAAAAATGTAATTTTTTCTTTTTTAAAAGAAACTTTAAAAGAACATACTTTTATTCCTCTGCAATAAGTTATACCAAAATTGCGTTTCAGAAATTGAGTTGTTGTTCATAGTAAATGAGCGATATGTTAAATGAATTTCCACAAATATCAGTAATTGTGTTATAGATTTTGAAACGTCAGCTCCCCAAAGGGTTAAAGCATTAATAATTTTAATATTTTCGAATCGCTTTTATTGAAGATCTGTCGTCCATGTGTCACGTCGTAGAATTATTAGCTTTTTTTTAAAAAAAAAAAAGAGAATATAAGCTCTGCAGTGGATAGATTAAAATAGGCTATCTCGTGTCGCGAAAAATTGCAATCTTTTTTTTATATTTCGGCGTTTCGATATCACTGCGAGTGTAGGGAGCGACTACAATTAAGGGTGCATTGGGGGATATTCAAAAAAGTATAAACTTCACACGAATACGCCTGCCGGATGACGCAATGGATCGTTTTACCAGTTGAAATATCACAAATTTCGTTTGGAGACAGCAATCAATGCACTTCTACGGGCGTTCGCAGTAAAACTGAAATTGCGATGCAATAATCGACGTGCGATCAAAATGTGTCGAAAAGAGTTTATATTTCGGCCATATTTGAAATTATATAAACTATAAATGTTCAGCACTATAACTTGTACATTATTCCCATAATAAATGTAACTATTACGCTAGAAGAAAGTTATTTTCTAATTATTTAAATTCCTAATAAAATCATTTCCTCCAATACTATCTAATAATAATATATACAATGATAAAAAATAACTTGAATTTTTCAAACATTTTCGAGAATTCGTATAAAGTTCATACTCTTTAAAAGTTATTATTTTTTTTTAAATTTTCCTCATAATTGTAATTGTTCCCTATACTCGCGCAGCGATATCGAAATATGAAAAACAAATTTTTCGCGACGCGAGATAGCCCATTATATATTCCTCTATATTTTACTTCAAAAATGTATCTAAATTTTAATAACGCTTCTAAAACTTTCTATGTTCCATGTATAATACAATCTATGTACAATCTATTTCTACGTACAATCTTTAAATCGATATGACACGTTCTCATTCAGTCAAGATGCTGATATCGTTTTAATTTTTTTATATCGGTGGCAATATTTGCAATGAATAACTTTCAGCAACACGTATTTTTATTTAAATACCCACCTGTTAGTACTATCCCAACGTTTTGCTTCGTTGATGTGATTTACTAACGCGAATCCCAACAGCAAGGCGTTAAGAATTTTAAAAGCTTGCACGATGCACGATGCAATTGCGTCTGATGTTATCTATGCCAAGGCCGGTACTATGCAACATACAGATAGAACCGATCTTACATGGGCGTACCATCGCGACGGTTAATTAGAAATTCCTAATCTAATCTAGCGGTCTCAGTGAAGAAAAAGGAGGACAGCTAAAAATCCGCCGTTATCAAGAACGATGTTATCAGCGAAAGTGGCGCATAGCGAGCGTTTCGCAGAAAAATTAATTTCTATTCCGCTATCGTATTAATTAGCCCTTTGTGATAACGACGGTTAAACGACGGTTTCCACCCACAAACGTCAGCGATGCTCGCCAGGTCGGAGAGACGGCGGTATTAAACTGAAGAGCGCTCGCGAGCTAATTTGGGGCAGGAAGGAAAAACAGAGTCACGTTCTCGCGTTTGCACCGGAAACTAACTGCGGAAACGGTCGTCGCCTGTACCTGAAATTTTTTTAATTAGATCCGTATCTGCATTAAGTGCCCTTAAATTGCTCGTTAACGACCAACGCCTTGGTCTCCCACAGAAAAGAAAAAAACTGGTTAATTAATTAGGAATTTTGAAAACGTTATGCCAGACGAGATCGTTCACGTCGTGTCTTACTCGACAAAATGTAATAATTAGGTCGGTATTTAGAGACACATTAACAGGTGCTATCTGTTGCATTATGTGGTTGTTATTTTGAGGGGAAGCGGATCACGCGGTTATATTGTTATGCATCGGAAAGCTGTAGCAAGCAGCAATGTCGGCATCGGATGGTATACAACAGTAAATCGTATCGCTTACCCGGGAATAAATTCACAGCCATAACTGCATTGTTGTCGTTATATCTAGATACAAATATCTAAATACACCTTCCGCATTTATCTTCTCACTTAGAAACATGCATATTTTATGTAAACAAAATATATTTTGTATCTATCGTTAAAAAAAAAGGAAAATAGCATGTATCCGAAAAAGTTGAGATCTGTAAATATATATCGGAAACAAGCGACATAGAAAGAATAAAATTATTTTAAATAAAAGCTTTGATTGGAAATGCACCTGCAACATTTTATTATGTTTTATTAATTTTCTACAGCATATATTTTTTATGAAATGTAATTGATATTTTTTCCAATAAAACTATGATATTTTTTGACATAACATAATATTATTTTGTTCTGGATATAACAAAATTAGAATAAAATCATTAGTTAATAGTAATAAAAAATCAATAGTTTACAAGATGTATATTATATAGTTTAAAAATAATTGATATAATTTCGATATAAAACATCGAAATAAAATATTAATTTCTGATAATTTAATTTTTTTTTTGTGTTTTAATTACTTTGATGCACAGAATAATCAGATAAATCAATTAACGTAAAAAAAAAACATATAATTGCATTAAAAAAGTACGACTACAACGCATTGTATCTAATTTCGGTACAGATTTCTGAGCACATACTTTCGGCTTAAACTATACAGCAATTGTAAAACATTTAAATTTTAAAGGACCAAATTTCGTTTCAATTACCGCAAGAGACTTATAAATCAATGGCGATGCAAGAGCCTTCAAACCGGAGCGAGCTGGCGAAACCAGCGGTGATAAAGAACGAAGTGCATCCCGAGGCATGCAATCGCCGATGAATGCACTTCAATCGCACTCGCTCTCCAGACAATGCACGCGGTTCGAGGTAACTGCACGTTAACCTCCGCTTTCTTGGACCCAACAATCGAGAGCGCGCCTCCATTTTCCGCAAAAATGCAGCCGGCCACTACGCACTACTACTACACATCCTGAATCCCCAGGAGGAAGCTATATAATGATCAACCCCCGACGTACAAGTAAGGAACATTACGAGCGTTGTCGCAAAGTGCGCGTGTTGTTTCAAGGATTAACGCTCATTAACATCCGCCGTGCAGCTTTAGTGAGCCACACACAACTATCGGTTCGTAATATCGATTTTCGAGCTTTTCGCGTACGTGCTAAGAATAATAATGAACGAGCACAGAAGATGTATACGAAACCGCGCGATAACTTATAATTTATACGTACTTACATTGCGTTACAATATTATTACGTTCTGTGCCATATGGGCCGCTGGTGACTTATACTGCTGCACTGTTAAATTCATAATATGTCAAATTACATCCAAATTAAATTATTTTTAATCATTTCTATGTAGGTCGGCACTGCGTTTCAATATATTGTTAATTTAAAATAATGAATTAAATAAAATTTAATCGAAGAAAATATATTAAAATACGATTCATTTGAAAATTTAATTTATAATTTACTAAGCGTTAATATGTTTGTGTTGAAACAAACTACAGACATGAATTGATTTACGTCTTCACACATACATGAAAGTTAAAAGTAACAAAATGTTTATTTAACTCAAGAGATTGGATTACTATTATTCCTTTTATATAGAACAATGTGGAATTTTCAGGTCGTTTCGTTCAGGTCGTTTGATATTTTGGCTATAGCAAAAGAAACATAATTGTAAAAAAAAAAAATTTTTTAATAATATACATGAATATAATTATAAATATTTTGATAATAATGCAATATTGGTACATTTTAGAGTTTCTTCTTTATAATTTTGTTTTTTAACAATTACAAAATATATGTTATTTAATAAATATAATAAATATAAATACCTTGAGTCACCGTTAATACGGCAAGTCACAAAATTATCACGGCATGGAACGTGTTATGAAAATCATTATCCTCAGCGATTATGCGCATTTTTGTCGTTGATTAATTAATTTTCAAAAATATCTCCATATATCCCACGCATAAAAAATTAATACTTTTTAAATTGATTCTCCACAGAATGATAGATTGCACTTATCATTTCAAATATCTTTTTTTTTTTAGTATCTCATTTCATTGATTTTCTCATTGTTTCGAAAGTTGGCAATCAGATTTGCGACGCAGCTGTACATACAACCAATGATTCAATACAACCGATATTTGAGGTGGAACTTATGCGCATACATCGGAATTTTATACCGAGCTCTCATACTAAAATGTGGTTTGAGACCGCGAACCATCGATGAGGGATCGTATTTAGAGCTATGCTCTGAGATACGCACGGCTTAATTCAAATGCGCGCATTCGAGAGTATTAAATTTACGGCTTTTCCAAAACCCACTCGTAACCCCTCATTACAGCTTCTCCTCCATTTTAATGGCAGTCCTGCTTATAATGGCGGTAAACGCTTTTATTGCTGGAGTAGATGCCACTCTTCGCTGACGAAATTAATTTTATACCTGTCCATTAACGGTGAAAGAGATCCTCTAATCATCCGCGAGAAGTAATATAGATAATATACGCCATTTCTTTTTTGTCAAAATTGCACGGAATATTGTGTATATTCGCGGCTGTATATAAAATAAAATATGTACAAAGAATTTCATGATACTGTATTGTTGATCTCCTTTTTTAATTTTAGGAAACAGACAATCATATCTGCAACACTATATATGAGAAAGTAAACCGCATTATTTTTCAAACTATAAAAAGATCTATTAGTTGAGAGGGATAAAGTTACGAAGCACAGAATGTGAATTTTTCAAGCAAGCTTTGCAAGACGAAACGCTCGTTTTACAGACACGCCCCCGATTCTTCACACCATATACTCGTTACGGCGAAATAAATTTCGCGTTAATTTACGCGCGGTAATTAGCGACGCGAAAATTCGAAAACGGGATGATGCGGTCGTAATTAAACACGGTATAAAAGGCTACACGTTGCATTATATCTCGTCATCATTCGCAAAATCCGTTTAATGTTAATTTCAAATTAACGTAATACCGATGTTTATTCTTCACAAATTTCAATAGCGACAACGTCGGATCTCATTTTAATAGATTTCGCGGTTAACAAATTTCGCAGAATCGCGACGCCCTCCGGATTACAAGATAAAAGAGAGATTATGTTCACTCCAAGTGCATACAAGTCCGCATTTATACCCCACATTTTATGCTACGCATTATTTAGTAATGCAAAGCTCGTATTTTCAATATTATCGCGGGATTAAAATCACGCACCTCATAAATTCCACTAAATGTAAAATTTCAATTTACTAAAATTTAGATAATGACGGATATCTCTGTCCTCTACATAAATGTCTTTCACAATCTTCGAGATAAATTTTTAGGTACGCATCCATGTGTGTAGATTTAGAAAGACACACAGTTGAAAGGAAAAAAAAATATATTCAATATATATCCAATTGTGCTAAATATATAATTACAGTAAACTTTGTATTTTTATAATTGCATAGAGAATTTAAAGTATGAAATTGCATTTCGTTTTTTTTTTCGATGGTAAAAATAATTTACAAAGTTAATTTAATCGCAAAACGAAAAATGTTTTAATCCAAAACTAACTTTAATATAATACCTGTATTTTTTTTAATGCAATTTTATATAAATTAATAAACTTATTTACTTTAACTTGGTTTTTATTTCTTAATATATACGCGGTGCAGCGTTAAAAATTGGATTGAATTCTAATATAATTATGGAAGTTGACGATAAATTAATTTTGAAATTAAACTAATTTTGCAAAGTTTCAGACAGATAGACAAAATAAAATATTGGGAAAAACGAATTTGTTTTGGCGCTTAGATGTAAAATTCGCGCATACATGTCTACATACATGTCTTTTTTACAATAGGGAAAGAGTTTACAATGGAACCTATTGTTTACAATGGAAATGTCACATCGATGCAGAATTATCGATACAAACAAACGCGAGAACGTATGAGTGACTCCGTCAACAAAGCTTCGAAGGTTATTGAAAGCTTTTCTGTAACTATGACTCTCAATTCCACTTCTCCTAACGATGATGTCACTGGAACACGTCATACATATTGCGTGCTTATCACTTTTAATGTTAATTGAAACATTAAAGCAATCACTGCAATGAGAATTGCTATCATTTGCATTAATTACGTCAATTTATTATTGCAGGGAAATATTTTTTTTTTGCTCAAAATTTCATATAACTAATGAATACAGATAAAATAAATAATGATACAGATAAAATAAATAAAAAATAATTAATAATGAATAAAAAATAATAAATGAAAAATAATAATTGACTTCATTATTTTTCCAATCAAATCTGAGAGATAAAAGCGAGCGTTTATTATGCAAAGTTATTATCTCAGTTATTATCCAGAAGCTATTATCTAATTTTCTTTTTTGACGGCCTAAGGCCTAAAATAACTTAAATACAATATTTCTGTCGGAAAAAAGGAAGAATAATAATTTAAAACGTGTTATCTATTTTCAAGAATTTTTCTAATATTTCGTTCAAACGGATGACAGGCGCGAGATAAGCTATCAGATATTACGCAACTATCTCATGCTGAAACTATAATACTTCGCTCTGTAAGTGGCTCGCCGCTATTGTAAGAAAAACGCTCAACGTACGTGTTTACGCAGCATCAGCTGTTGCTTTCGAGCAACATAGCAAGCCACTACACAGAAGTGTTCCTTGATATCGAACTTTCATTACGTGTACACTGTGTACACTGGTAGACATGCAACGATACTTTCATGATACGCAATTACCGCGGCCGACCTTTCCGCGTGGCATAACAATCAACGTTCTTAGAGAGAATTACTTTTATCTCCGAAACGCGGCACGTTAGCGTTATCGATTCTTCCCGGCGATCACGTTTTAAGCGCCTGCAATGCAACAGTCCGATAAAGAGCTGAAGACTCAACACGATGATTCCCGCAAACTCGAGTATGTAATATTGATGAACTAGCGGTTGGTGGCTACCGCTCTGTTGCAGCTTACGCCAATATTATTCGTATATACCGTTGAGTAGTGCCTTTGATCACGAGACCGCGCCCGCCTAGAACATGCATTGAAGGGCAAATACGATGGACAGAAACTGAAGGCCGCGATTAGTCGACGGGACTACGTTCCTTATGTATTCCACGTATCTTTGATAACAACTTTTTAAATATTTTCCCGATCAGCCCTGTCTGTAAATAGACTTTTGCGAAAAAAGTGCTTCCCACTTCACGAGAAAGAGGAACGGCCGAAGAGGAACAGAGACGCAGTTATCTGAAATAGTTCTTTATACATACATTCCTTCATAATCAATTCTTAATTTTTACAAAGAAAAATATTGTCATCCTGCGCGAAATGCGATGTTTATCCACGATGAAATTCAGTTCGCGTATCTCGAAAGCTCCTTGAAAGAGACGATCATATCGCGAATAATTTTTGCTCGTTTAAAAGCGTCGTGGAACGCGGAAAAAAATGTAGAATGAGAAAAATGCATTTTTCCCCGATGCAAAGTGTACAAATTGTTATCCGTTGATTGCAAACGAATTAATTAAATTCTTCGTTCATAATATAATACAAGATTAAATTCACGAGATGCTTCGATGTTAAAACAGCATTTGACTGCGTTATATTTTTTTTTGCGGAAAGCATAAAAATTCGTTGTAATAATCATCGACCAGGTAGAAATTATACCGCGAGCGGTACTCTGCGTTTCCATATTAATAGAAATCAACATGGATGACGATTCGGATATTTTTAGCTCTTGTGCCTTACCAATTTTCCGTCACATAATTTGAGTACCGTGAAACAGCAAGAGGGGAAATACAATAAAAGAAAGAGATCAGGCACGGATAAATTCGTTAAAGGAGTATTCCGAGCGAAACTCGGTAATGACATTAAATGTTCGTGGACATCGTCGTACGTAAAGACGCAGAAGAATGCTTTTAGTGTTTCACGTCAATTGACATTCTGAATGCAAGAACCGGGCAATTTTAGTTTCAAGGCGCGTTGCAGAAAAGCGGAAAATGCCGGGTAATCTTCAACGTCCTGAAATTTCACTTAGTTAATCCCCCGTTCGGCGTGAACAAAGTTATTTAGAGAACAAAACAAGAATAATATCTATCTCTCCTTTTTTTAACTACATTTGATATATGACATTATAAATAAAACGTAAGAGGATATGCAGTCCAAATTTAGCTTATGAGATCCATATTAGATGCGCTTAATGGAGAATTTCTTTTTATATAAAGAAGCTTCGGTTGTAAAGATATTTTGAGCGAGGAAAAAAATATCATATCATATTATTGTAATCAAAGTCAATTAAATCTTATATTAATATTCTTTTACTTTACATCGCAGTGAAGGATGCATGTTCGTGTGTGCAATGTATACTTCTCCATTCAAAAAGAGTATTAACGTTTATGAAAACTCACGATTGTAGCGGTGAAAACTAAATATAAATTCCCGCTTTTGTTCGCGTATATGTTATACGGATACTGAATCTTGCATCAATCGATAGGGCATTATTCAACCGAATGCCGAATAATTCATTTATTAAAAAAAAAAAAAAAAAAAAAAAGGAGCGGGCTCGCGCGGCCCTTTCGTTCGGGCCCGCGATCGCTTTATCGATTTTCCAGCAATCGAAGCGCGGCCTGATAAAAGAAAATAATCAAGAGACCGATAGTATCAAATACGGGCGATATCGCGTCGCGTACTCCAATCGAGCACATAAACGGCGTTAAGTGACGTGTTTCGCACCGATTGCACGGTATTTGGACGCGTTGTAAAAGGCGACAATCGTGATTGGCAATTACGTTTTGCGGAAGAATGGCAACCCGATCGGGGGCACGTCGTCATCATCGTCGTCGCGGATCACTAGCACGAGCGCAAGCCCGCATGCAAATTGGAGCTTAATTCGTTCGTTAGCGCGCTTAGCCCGCCGAAGAAAAGTTAAATTAAACTAGCGGAAATTCTGCGGCTAACTCAGCCATCGATCTACATCTGCATACGAGTTCTTCAAATCTAAACGCGTATTCCGCGAACCGTATTATTGGGTCATCTAAAAAGTATCCGCGGTTTTTTGTCACTAGATGGTGTTGACCATCAACGCCAATACATTCGAAGAACGAAGCTCCGAGTGATAAGATATTAACGAAGATATCAATAAAATAAGAAAAGAGTGCTATCGAAATATTAATACTGTTATCTTTTTCTTTACAGACTTACTTTATTTACTCGCCGATATACCCGCATGTATGTGTTGTGCAACCCCCCCCATTTTATTTTTATAGGGTCGATTTTTTAACCACATCGCAGTATTTGTATCACGTCTCACGAACGACACTTTATCTTCTGTTTCAAGCAGATATGAATTATTAATATTGCCAGGATAAAAAAAGTAACCGTACATCGTATCAGTATTTATAATCACTTATCTGTATACGATGAATTAAAAATCAACTCTCGATCTCATTTCTAGCTCTTTCTCATATATATATATATATATATATATATATATATATATATATATATACACAGAACCACCTGTAATTCTCGCAAATTTTACAGTTTTCCGCGCTTGCAGCTTTTTTCACCTCCACCTACATAAAGAGGAAACTCTCTTAAGCAAAGTGGGTGGTAATATACGCGCCAGAGTCCTAGGAATATTTTAGGTCGAAAAATAATTAAACATCCGAAGGAAATTTTCACGGAGAGCGAAGTGGAATTTCCGCGGCGTATAACAGTCTCGGGCGCGAAATGAGAAAATGCTGGGTGTCCCCGGTGGGACGACGTTGTGCGCATTAAGATACACACCTCGTATAACGTTCAACGTTCGTTCTCTACGTAGCCCACAAAGCACTGCGCCCTTTCCTACATAGGTACGTTCAAAGAAAGCATTCGATACGAGAAACGATCGCGTTGCACAATACGGCGAAAGCAATTATTTCCACCGCGCTCGCTCGTGAACGGAAAAGCAAGCAACGCCACGCCAAACGAGAGTGGCAAGCGAGATGACGCCGACGACCGTGACGCGATTTCGTCCGCGCGCATTGCTGTTACCTTTGTGCATACACCCGAATTTTGGACAAACGTAATACAGGTTCACGCGCTTTTAACCGTCTGGCATATGTTGCTATGCGTTACGTTATGAATACACATAACGTGCGCCGTACGCGTTACTGCAGAAAGAACATACGAAATTGTTAAAAATGAATAATTGCGATGTTCCACCTTTGTGAAGGTACTCAATATAATTTTTTTAAATAGTAATAAATAGGATTAAAAAATTAATTAGTCATTAATAAATTATCGGAAATGGTTTTTATAAAAATATAATTGTCGCTCTCTAAAAATTAATTTAAAATTCGTTCGAGTTTAAGTGTAACAAGTATATATTAATTCTCCTAAAAACTTCTTAATGATACAAAATGATTGGATATAACAGGGCAATTGGAGTTAAACACGGTAATTCTTGTGCAAAAAAATTTTTTACAAACTAATTCATTTTAGTGAGCCACCTGTATTTATTAATGGAAACTATAATATAAAAACGAACTTTAATTAGTACATTAAATTATTAAAGATTCAGTTTTGATTTTAATGTCCGTCTGGACTATAATTAATATCAGAGTTTTCTTTCCTCCGTTTTTCTTTTTCTTTGCGATTAACGTTTTAGGTGTATTAGAAGTTATTCATTAATTTCAACATAATTGACACTGATTCGCTGATTGTCAAAGACTGATTTTTGACTAAACCGATAGAATTTAAGTGTTTGCGATATGGAATTTTTGTTTTAGTGAGCTACGTTCTATTATTTTATAATAAATCGTTTTCGCTTTCTCTCTCTCAATAAATTTACCTTTTAATGATTTTAATACATTTTAGATCGTTATTAGAGTTTGTTTTTATATTATAGTTTCCGTTAATAGTGAAGGTGGCTCACTGAAATGAATTAGTTTGTAAAAAAATTTTTTGTAATTACAAACATTATATTGTCTCTGAGGATGGGTTAAAAGTGAGCCGAAACATGTAAGCGGATTAATTAATAAAATTGTTTTATTAACCGTATTGGTTTGCACAAGAATTACCGCGTGCTTGACTCCTATTGCCCTGTTATATCCAACCATTAAGTGTAATAAATTATTAACAAAATAAAATTAATCAGAAAATTATTTAAAAAATAAAATAAAAATAATCGAGAGGTTATTATTATTATTATTATTTATTATGCGAAAATCCCTTTGTTTTGTATCTGTGTTATGAAAAGATTTTAAATTAACTGCATTTTTCTGATATTATTTCCAGAGTACAGATACGTTTTATATCTCTTAATAACGTGAAATTATCAATCTTTTCAATACATCGTTAATACAATTATCTTTAAACGTTCCAATCTCCAGTTATTAGCAGATAAAATTTTTTGATTGCTATTAAAGGTTTCTTAAATCACATTTTCTCTATTATATCATTTAATTTCTTTATATTTACGTCCAATTCTTTTTCCACCATTCTTCGTATTACAAATTTGGAGTAATACTTTTTTTTATAAAAGGAAATATCATTATGCATTTCTATCAACGTAATAATTTAACCCATTTGAATAAGAATATTAACAAGTTCAATTCTTTAGCAAAAAAATGACACGAAATTTTCATAGAATACTAATTTAATCATATCTCAGCATTTTCATATTATGTAAAATACATGTTTCTCATAAAACCGGTTCATTCAGAACCATTATCTTATTACTATATAGTATTAAATTATCATATTCAATAGTACGTTCAATACCAACCCGACGGATTATATCAGACGTTTCTAAGTCACGTCAGTTTGAATTTACAACTGCAAAATTGTCACAATTGAGGATATATCGCGATTATACAGAATTTACGAATTGTGAACTATACGTAAATTATCACATTTTCGCTCCGAGGGATCGAATTGCAGTAATAATTCGCACAAAAGCAGAAATAGAGAGAAAATGAAAAGTGAGAGAAAATCATTAAATCCCTCGTGAAAACCCACAATGAAATGTATCGATTAATTCTCGTCCCGTTTTACGATCGCTTCTCCACAGAACTAGGCAACGCACAAGGATCGCCGCGTTTAACCGTGACGCAACGCGAAATGCCATTTAATTATCATTCATTATCTGCATTATCTACTAATTACGCGAATGCGAATGTAGGAATCGTTCCCAGAGATGCGCGCGATACGAAAGGTTGGGCGGAAAATCTATGTGAAAATATATGCATACGTATTAAAAAATGAAATACACACACACACACACACACACACACAAATATATACACACACATGTATATTATGTATTTTTTAATTATAAGTGCATAGGTGTGTATTTGCAAGAAATACTCAAATAACATTCGTTCACTCGCGAAAAGGAATTGTCGTGAACACACACGATTTCCGTTTAACGTGTGCGATTTTATGGCTGCACCGCCTCGGAGCGTAACTTTTTCAATTTTCTCTATGGCAAACAACTGAAATAACCAATTTTGCGACACCAGTCCATCACAATCTTTTAACCATTTTCTGAAAATGGCAGTAGAATATATAGACGTTTATAGTTGAATGTACATATATATACTTACAAATGTATAGAAATATATACGTAAATAGGTATTTTCAACGATCAAATAATAATTAAATATTAATAAATAACCCGTAAAATTAATTCTTTGCAATAAAATACATATTATCATCATTTTCTTCGAATAATTGAAGTTTATATTTGAGAGCAAAAAATAAATTCACGATGAAAATGTGAATCTCAGAGAGATCTTAAAGAAAAAAAGATAATTAGACCGTACTTACATAATATTTGAATTATAGCTGGAAATATATCTCTGTTATTTGTCGAGAATTAATAAGGATTTCATGCAATAATTACACGTCCTCACATCGTATTGACATGCAAATTTCTATTTCTTTCACTCCTGTGATACGTGATATACAAGTTAGTTACGGTTGAACGCATGCATGTGTACGGAAATGCGAAAATGAAATAAAACTGAAAATGACTCGTGTCATTTTGCTTTATTACAATAGCTTGTTTTGTGATATTGAAAGTTTTCAATATATATATATTTTTTAATCAATATATTTTATATCATTTTAGATGAATTTATGTAGTAAGTAGTGCTATTTAGAGAAATAAATAAACAAATAAATACAATTTTCTTACTTTTTGATTATCATGAATTATGAATTCTTTCACATTAGCGACGTTTCAACTGTTTTACATTTTGAAAACTGAAAATGTTTATCATTTTACGTTTACGAAAAGACAACAAAAATTCTGGATTAACATTACGACCATAAATGATTCTTCAATTAACTTCCGGATTTCCTGAAACAATTTTATTAGAATCGACTATAGAGAACATTGAGTAATTTACGACTTAATTATTGAACTACTTAAGATGACGGATGAAAGGAACGAATAGTAAAGCCAATTTAAACTCATTTTAAGAATGTTGCTTTTGATGTAATCTTTCCTCGTAAAATTCTATATAGTATTCTCGTGAACTTATACTTTTTACTAAAGTAAAGTACTTTGATGAACTTAAATTTGTGAAATGTATGTATAGAGTACAAAGTATTTTAAGGACAAAGGCAACTATTATAATATTAAATCGTTAATTCTATATATATAAGCCCAAATCAATTTATTTCATATAAAATTAATATTGCCGAGTTTGCAAAGAAGTCGATCGGTTATAAGTTTACGTTTCGATCATTTGATTTCGCGCTTTGCGGTAACAATTAAGGGACAGATATGAAAACTTAATTTTATCTATTCACTGTTAGATATCAAAATAGTAATAGCAACCCAATCCCTCAAGTTAAATAACACTTTGTTATTTTTAACTTCCATATGTATCAAAATTTAAATCAATTTATTTCTGTAATTATACTAAGAAAAAATATATATCCCAAATTTCAATAAATATTTATTTAAATAATATCAACTAAATATTTATTAAATATAAATATTTAAATATATATATTTATTTGATTTAACAATCACTTCATTATTAAGTAAATATTTATTTATTGTAAGTAATATTTAGTTGACAGTATTCAAATAAATATTTATTTAAATTTAGGCTATTTTTCTCTCAGTATACAATATCTCAACATAAATAAACGTACTTAATGAATATTAAATTAAATTTGAGTCATAATTTGATACATTTTTTTCAAGACCAATGGCGACCAACAGAAAAGATAACTCAAGTTTTTTTTAAGAAAATAGAGATAATGAATTTTATCTCTAATGATTCATCTGAGGGATAACGTCAAGAATTATATTTCGTAACAAAATATGATCTTACTCACCGATTGTAAGACTCACTAAATAACGAAGCAGTTTCAGAACTCGAGACACAAATTTTTCCTCTCACGAACAGGCGAAATTCGGGATTAGAGGAAAAAGCGCTTTCAACGGCACAGTTGCTTTCGCGACGCGACGCGACGCGACGCGACGCGACGTGCAGTTTCCGTAAGGTATGGCTTTTAGTTTACGTTCGTGCTAATGGTTTATTGACGCGACCGACGCGTCCAAGTTCCGACGTTTCTCCGCGGTGTAAGAAGATTACAACGTAACTTCGGCCCAAGTCGGCGGGCACGTCATCTACGTGCGCTCCCATCGACTTGGCGCTCGCGATCGAGGTACACGCAACGGTTGACGCAATCTCGTTACGTCAGTGGAAACAATTCGAGGCATTTCGTACCTCCGGAATGAGAGAGACCCGGCATGTCTGTCAGAAACATCTAGTTTCGCCGGGATCGAAATTAAATGTGTTTATCATCTCCGCCGTACGTGGGGAAGCGAAAATGTTTCCGCAACGAAATTATTAACGGAAGCATGTCATTAAAGTGACGTCGTGCGAAATCCATTTGTTGAAATTATCTATCTTGATACCGCCCTGTCTCCGCAACGCAGGGAATTCAGCAGTGCACGAGGAGGTACAAGGAACGTTTAAGAATCTACGTGACGCTCCATTTTATCTTATTAATGAAACGTCGCGAAGAGAGTAAGTCGCTGAAAAATTCTGTACGGAGAGTGTTACTTAAAGAGACGGAAGACAGGAAAAGAGTACGAGGAAAAGAGTATTATTTCCAGCTTTATCATTTTGTCCGGACAACTCAAAAAAAAAAAAATCAATTTTCCGGATATCATGTTGCTCTTCTATTGTATTATTTATTGTCCTCCGCGTGCATCGATCGCGAAATGCTCTGCGGTCTTGGAGCATCTTTTTGAGATCCGCTCTCATTCCGAAAATGCGATTTATCAACGTGGACAGACAGCGGATCCCGGGTTTCCATTTAATCACATGTGAATTGTACACGTTGTACACGTGCCATTTTTCTTATACGAAGGCGCACACTTCTCTCTTATCGTCAATTCGCTTTTAAAGAGAGAGAGAGAGAGAGATACGCGTTTCTCTTTCTGAATTAAGTACTCGTGCATTCTCGTTGATTTTTAGTTAAATATCAGTCTTGTGAATGCGTAAAATACGGAGGACGTATGAATTCCAGAATTCTACTTTTTCCGCGGCGGAATTCTTAACACTCTAAGTGAGTTAATAATGCATAAATAAATTACAAATTTACTTGCAAACATACATTTATACAGTTCTTACTTCTTTGTCATACAGTGGAGTTTGTAACGACAAATAGAATATTCGTTGCTTTTCAAATCGTACATACTTACACCTGTATATCCGCCTGTTTATTATTTATGACGTACGTCTGCAAAGCAGGTGTGCAGATGCATATGTATATAAATATATAGCTATTATGTATTCATAAGCAATATAAATCGGACTGATCATAGATCCTAAGCTTTTTGAAAAATATTCAAGTAGATCCTAAATATTAATTTAAACTTTATACTGAGAAATGTAATTCAAATCACAAATGAAATAAATCATAAATATCTCTCTTCAAGTAAACGTTACATTCTTAAATTAATTATATGTTATAATATAAATATGTTCTTTAATTTTTCTAATTAGACTTATGTCTCAATTACATACACATCAATTCATCTTACAATAATATGTATACATATATAAGGAAAGAAATGATTTTACCGAAATAAAAATTTAACTACAGATACAGATCTGTGAAAATAATTTTGTTCAACTATCAAAATAATTATATTATAGATTATAGAATAAGCTGGTTGCTAGAATATCTAAAATATTTGTAGCATTGCGCGGCAAATGTCGAGTTTCCTACATATAATTATCATTGTATTTAGACAGTCTCACAAAATTATTTTCAAATCTATCTGTACCTAGTTGAGCTTTTCAATTCATACTTCTGCAAAATTCTTTTCACATACAAACATATTTAAAACGTTTCCAAGACTTATTCACAAAACGCGCAGAATTCAACGGCAAAAATGTTACCGTTACACTAAATCTCGACAACAAAGTTTTCTATGCAAAGTTTTCTAGCCGGCAGTAGTTCGTTCCAATGCGAAATTCATTTCGAAAAATGGTGGCGACGCGACCCAAACCCAACATTCCGAGGAACGTCGTCTTTGTACGATAATGCTTTCCGTACTCACCCATTTCACTGATGGTCCATCGCCACGACTTCCCAAAGGACCGCATCGTCAGTTCAGATAGATTCAAGAAAACAGATCTCTTTCTTCCGGCTTCTTCACTCGTACGCCGCGTGAGTACCACCACCAGCTTCCCGGAGACGAGCTACAGGCTGCCGTTGAGTTCGCGAACGATCCGCACGCGCGATCTCACGCACACCATCGTAACGTACGTATTACGAGTTCGCTCGCGATATCGCGCGCGCACACGCGTCGGTAAGGACGAGGCGGAGAGGGGGGGGGGGGGGAGCGCGCGAAAAGGATGAGAAGCGAGGTGAAGTTGGCAAGGTGAAGCTTGACTTGAAACCGCGCCGTTACTCGTTTACACCGTCATCGCGGCCTTTTCCTTCTTCTCAGTTCTCCGGACTCCGGACTGGAGCGACAGTTGCGTCACTGCTTCCACGAAGTCGCCACGAACGGTGAATCGTCCTGTGTATATATATATATATATGTATATGTGTATATAAACGCACGTATATATTGCCGGCCGAGTTCCCTCTTCCTTAGCCTGTTCAAGGGCACAGACGCGGTGCGTAGTAAAAAAAGGACATTCCCCCTTGTGCGTTGCGGTCCGCGCGCGTTTCGTTTCGTTTCGTTTCGTTTCGGCCAGTGTCTTTCAACCGGCGGAGCACAGCGACGCGCGTCCTTTCTACAGTTTTTTTTACTTTCCCGCTCGCTACGACATTTTTACGATTTGAATTTTAATCTTGCTACAAATTAGCGAAAGAAACAACTATTTTACCGTGCCGAGTTCGCGACAAGCTTTAAAACTGTTTTTACAGACAATTCATTCACAGAAACCGACGACAATTATTAATTGATTCTTTTTTTTTTTTTTTTTTGAAAGGTGATTCAACAACTTTTTGATTCGTCGCTGAATTTCTTCGCTTAAACTCTCTCTTTCTCGGCCTTGATAAAAAGGAAGTAGATTTTGTTTTTCAAAGGAAGAGAGTCGAGAAAATTAAGTTTACCAGTGTTCGAATCCGAAAAGGAATTGAAAAACTCCGGGTTTCGTCTGCAATTTTCGAATGAAGTTAACGAGAAGTTAGCGCCCGAAGAAGTTCCTCGCGAATTTTCGTAATCGAGCGAGTCTCGACGCGAATTTCAGGCGGTTAACTCGGCCGATTGATTCCCCGTGATATTCACTGGTGCGAATCGAAAGTTTACGATTAGAAATCGACCGCTCGCACGTGGATATGAATTGCGAATTTGGTGACAGGCCAAGCCGATAATCGCAAATCGATCTATTCGGCAGTTACTCTTCGAACAGATTGCGAAAATTATGCACGTTTGATGTATTCCGCGACGTGTGTATCCGATATTTTTTTTTTTTTCAAAATACGTCACCGAGTTTATTTTCAAGATCAACCATCGAGTCACGTTTCCGATCGACTTCTCGTATTGGCCTCGTTTTAATATTTATTTATTTTATATTGATCGGGAAGATCGACTCGTCGAAAATGAAACAGAAATAAAAAGAGATCGAAAAGATAGAGACTATCAATATTCTCGAGCCGGATTTCTAATCTAGTGTCTCTATATTTTTATTAACGTAGATTAATTTCAATCTCGGTTTTTAATTTAATTTTTATCTTCTAGTTCTAAAAATTAAAAAAAGATAAGAAGTAAATTAATCCGAAATTAAAATTAATCCACGGTGCTAGAAATGGGCCAATCATTTCTCTACCAACCGTGGACTATTTAATTTTCTAATTCTTTTATCTTCTAATTCTAACAGTTTAATCTATCTTGTTCTTAATACTTTATTTCTTTTTAATTCTTAGAATTAGAAGAAAATGAAAAGTAGATAATTAGAAAAGGATAAAAAATAAGTAGAAAATGACGGAACGAATTAACTGGAGTTTACAGTTAGTCTACATTAATAGAAAGGACACCAAGCCTATTTTTAATCTCGGGTCAATTTACACAAGTATCTTTTTCTAATTCTCAGAACTAGAAGAAGATAAAAAGTAAGTTCAACCAAGATTAATCTACATTATAAGAGAAACACTAGAAACGGATATAAGGACTCCATTACAGCCAATCGGCCGTCAGTCAAGTAAAGTTTACGGAAGATCGTCCACGTCGAACTTCAAAATGGAGAATTCGTTAGCACGCACAAAAGCAATTTTCTCGCGTCTTTCTCGGCAACTTAAACGGCCACGGTTCAATTCGTGCTCACAATGCTTCAAGAATCATTTCATCCTTATTGTTTATCAAACAAAGACAAATAATGTTCACGAACGTTGTGAGCGTTAATCGGACCGCAACCGTTATCGAGCAATCGCGAAATCAACACTCGGACGGCGCGTCACCATAAAATAAACTCCAAGCAGAATGAAATAAGAATATAATCACAAAAACGTAAACATAACATATATACACGTACACACAGCCGTACACCTACCGACGCTGTATCTCTGGATAGGTTAAAATTGCCGCTGTCAACCGAGCGTCTTGCCGCTTCGCAACGTACGTTATAATCGCCAAACTGACGGGACGATTAAATCAGTTTCCACGTAAACACGTAAAGACTTCTCGTAGAAACGTTATCTCGCTCGAGTACGAAGCTACCTCGACGGCGTCTCGCGTGCAACTGCGAGCGCCGCTCGTGGAATCGGGACTCCCTCGAATGCCCTCGATCGGTGGCTTCGCCGAACTCTTTCTCTCTCTCTCTCTTTCTTTCTCTCTCTTGCCTCGCGCGCTTTTTTCTCGCGATTTTCTGCGAAATACGCGCGGCTGAGGTTGGGTAAAAGATGAAAGATCGCGATTTTCCACCTAAATCCCTCTCTCCGAATCCTACGAGGATTCCACAACGACGCGATCGGCAAGATAAACTTACGAAAGAAACGAGAAGAAAGTACGACACGCCACAGCTGACTCCGACCGAGTCTCACGCTCGACTGTGCGACTCGTCGCAGCCGCAACACGACCGGCGCTCGGCGCTCCTGCCGTTCTTCACCCTCACGTTATGAACGTTACGGTGTTACGGTACGCTCGGCCGGCGAGCCCTTAGCCCACGCTACGCGTCCCTACGAGCCTAACGTACCACCAAGGGCGCCGAGGGTAGCCGAGGGCTCCTACGTAAGCTGCGTAGAAGGGCTGCCACGAGGGAGGAGCGTTTTATGTGAGTTGGGGCAGCGGGACACGGCGTCGTTTGGAACAGTGTTTCTCAAAGTTGTTCGTATCTCGGAAAACTCTCGGGAACAATGACACGAAACAAGTCTTCTACGCAGTTTGTTACGAAATTGATCGAATCGGTCGTTTCGCCTCGATATATCACGCTGGCTCTTGTGTTACACAAATATATAATAGAGATTTATTCTTATTTTAAATATGAAACGCCAGTACGGTCTGAATATTAAGATGTTGAACTATTTTATGTATTATATATTCATTTAAATGAATTAATTTCAGAAATTATAATTGCGTGCTGATATGGTTGTCGGATTTTCAACGCAATCAATATGAAATATTAATAATCCTCCCAAATTTCTCAAATTTAGTCTTAAAAAATTGTAATAAACTTATTGCGAAAAATATTTTATTCAATATTTATTCATATTTTATTCTCAAATTTAATCTTAAAAAATTGTAATAAACTTATTGCGAAAAATATTTTATTCTTTTCACGCGATACCTCCGAATGATCCTATAAATAATAGATAAATATTAGTTTTAACAGATAAATGTTGGTTTCTGAAAATTATTTGAAACGTTTAGAAAAGAAATCGCTCCCTTGCTTCAAAAGTGATACAATTTGAAAAATTAAATTTATTTCTTATAGAAAAGAGAAAAAATGATTTTTCAACTTGACAAAAATTATTTCTGTTACTAATAAAATAATATTGACAAAAGAATGTCATTTTTGTTTCATAACTAGTCATCCTTTTGAAAAAGCTATTCCTTTTGAATTGCAATAGTCACTATTTTAAACCACTCTTTTTGTGACGATTTTGACGATTTTTTTAAATTATCCTTTTTTTAATTGTGATGATTTTTTATAAAGTTAAATTATAAGTTCACTTTTTTATTGATAGAGTAATATTTACTTAATTTATTCATGATAATAATTAATAACTCGAAAATTGTGTTCTTTGTTTGTGTCATTTTTGAAGTGAGGGAGCGAAATCATTATATAAATTATTACACAATTCACTGTGGCAAATGATTCGTTTCCTGTGTAATTAGTTAAACCAATAATGTGTCATTTTGTTAATTTATTTTTAATTATATATATTTTGAACTACTCCTTGTTTTAGGTGATTTCGATGTTATTATATATTATATATATATATATATATATATATATCCTGGATCAGAATAAATCTGTGGACTTAATTCTAACATAATGAAAATCATAAAAGAATGTTCCCAAATTTCGTGCCCGTCCAATACACAAGCGTTTTTCCACGCATATTGAATGAGATATGTTTACGAATGGATTTTGCGAATGTAATACAGGGCCGTTGTTGCCCCGTTGTTGACAGCCAACAACGATTCTGCAATAAACGAAATTCGAAGCGGAAGTGTTCATAAAACCATGGGGCGGATTTATATTCATAACAGTTTTTTGTTTATTTTGTTCCCTGAAATAGGGATATGATATGCATAGGGTGTTCTGTAAACATACATCAACAGTGATAAAAATAAATTTAAATTGGGAATCTTCAGTGAAATGAAGTTGAAAAGAAGTTTCACGTTCATAACTGTTATATAATCTTAAAGACTGACAGAAATTGAAACTGAGAAAAACGTTAAATTTCCATCTAACAAGTTCAAGTGAATTCCAAGAGAATTTTAATAACTTGCGTTTTATTTCGTTCCCCCGTTATTATGGAAACCGTCAAATTATTGTATAATTAATGACAGAGTGTGAATCATTTCCACGGGCGATAATATCTGTCATACGCGATTTAATATAGCAATTAATTTCGGGAATGTTTTCATAAATCTTGTACGAAATTCATAACGGATAATATAATACGCTTATACATCGCCTAACAGTAGGACAATTTAAAGGATCTATCTAAAGGATCTATCTGCGATCTTGATTTGCCACATTAATTAAAATCCAGGTGCCGGGACTCACGTTTCTGACAGGCCAATTGAAATTTCGTGGCGGTAGTCAAGCTAGCGGGAAAATTTTAATTTTCCACGAAACTTTTCAGATGTATGCAAAGTGGCGTGAGATGTAAGTTCAGCAAGTTTTCATTTATCCGTGAAAATGGATTTCAAAGATGGCACCGCCATCCTGCGAATGTAGATTCACGGTACTCACTTTCGTGCCCGCAAATTGAAAGTTAGCTAGAAAAAAAGAAAAGAAAAAAAAAGAGAGATGCCACGGCTTGGAGACCCATCAGGGCAAACAGACTCTGGATAAATTATCCACTTGTTTTGCCTCGTTACGCAAAAATTGTTACTTATTTTAAGAGCAATCATTCCATCGTTAACCTCGATTGTTTTCCTATTTGGTTTTAACAACGGAATGTTAGGTGCAGGATGGTCCATTCGCTTCTTGCATCCTGAGTACTCTCCTTCTATAAATTCGCAAGAAAATATTTCAGAGCGATTTTTAAAATGTTTTCATGCGAATTTAAAATTGAGGAGAACGGAAATTACGGAAAAAAAAAAGCAAATAAATTGATTTTCACATAATCGAAAAATGTCTCGCGTAAAATTTAATTAAAATAAATTTGTACCGTACTTTATTATATGAATATAAATTTGCAGTATATTTACATGCGTATATTATAGAAAGAGAATATATGAAAATAAAAGAATATATAAAAATCATGAAATAATTATTTTTTTCTGATAATTAGCTATTATTTTGTCAGAAAGGACGAAATGTTTATGAATTATAATTAATTACAAATCATATGCACACACATATACATATACACTGAAAAAAATATTGGTCGCTGCAACAATTTAGATAGTAAAATATGATAGTAATATATAATATTTTTATATGGCTGCAACAACGAGTTTTTGATTGTAACAGCAAATTTTTAGTTGCGTTATCTGCAACGTCAGTATATGATTTCGATAGGCTAACACAACTAAAAATTTGCTGTTACAACCAAAAAGTTGCTGTAGCCATATAAAAATGCTATGCATTTTGCTATATATTTTACAAATGCTATATATTTTATTATTTAAATTGTTACAGTAAGTAACCAATCTTTTCTTTCAGTGTATATTAATAGTGAAAATGTCTTTTATCTCTGTATAAAATAGGGAGGACAATATAAACAGAATAATCGATGAACAGGGCCACGCCAATTTAAACAAGAAAATTTTTTTAATTAAATAAAGAATAACGTTTAAAATTCAGTATTAATGTTCTGGCATTACATCTCAGAATTCTACAGTTTTAAGAATCTTTGTGATATCGCTAAATTTTATAATTGCATTTAGTACTCAATTTTTTCAATTAATTTGGATCTAACTTTAATCAGCAGTTGTAAAAGGAACATGAAGCATGTATACATTACTATTTTACATTAAATTTTTACACTATATCAACCTATTGTATATTTGAGAAAAAATTCACGGTATAATAGACCTCATATGATTATTATGTGACTTATGTAAATTAGACTAACATCAAGTTCCGAAGTTGTTTGTATTTAGACCGTTTCCTACTGTAATTCCTCTTGTCAACATGCAAGTACAACATGCGCTTTTTATATTTTAATTTGTGAACATCTTGCGTAGTTACCGGTAATAACATTTTTAAATTTATTATTTAACATTGAAAAAAATGATCCGATAGAGGTCGAAATGTCTGTACAAAATTTAGATTGTTGATAAAAATAGTTTTACTCACATAATAACTTTGAGTGATTCATAATCCCATATTATATTATTTAAGAAAATTTTTATCAAATAACAGAACATTAAATTTCTATAAAATGTCACTTTGTTTGCAATATGCAAGTACATATACACTCTAACATTAACATAATGTATATATACGTTATATTGCTTTTGTGAGTTATAACTAACAAGCGCTTTTATCCTTCCGTTGTTCTCTTCACTACCCACTGTTATAATCCAGACATTATTGCATTTCCAACAGAGCTCAGAATGCAAGAGACGGCTTTTTATTTAACGTTTCACATTGCGTGGTGATTTATGACGCTGCTAGAAACAAAAAGCGATCACCTGCGGATAAAAAAAGGCAGTTGAAATGAATTACCTTTTGGATAAACTTCAAACAAACGTCCAACTATTTCGTGCCCTGGCACTCCTCGCGTGGCAAAATGTCGCATCGCGATGAGAATTGCCTTTCGGGTGTCTAGCGGTTGCGGATAACGTATAATATCAAATTAATTTTTTCGCTGCCGTTTCATTTAATTTTTATCCGCTCATGCGGATTACATCGTCGACGCTAAAAGGGATATAGGCGATCGTTTGCGTTGGAAAGTAACGACGGGCGTAAAGGACTGGCGCGGCAAGTCGGAGGAAGCGGATCGGCAGCAACTTTGCACAGTGTATACCGGACTTTCCACGATTTTCTCGAATTGGAATTGGCAATGAAGCTACCTCGGCACCACAAGATAGCTCTCGTGGGGAAGCGACATGTAATTAATCCTCCAAATGGGCGGTAGAGTAACCGTCTCAAAAGAGAGAGAGTCTGGATGGTGTGCGATACGACCGTCGTCGAAGGATGCTAATAATATTACAATATCAGGACACTTTTTATCGACGTGATGCTTCGAAAGTTGATAATGCGAGAGGATTTAAAGAATTTAAAGGGCCGGAATAATGAAAGCCGGACTCGGGACTGTTCCTGATTGATAAATAAAAAATTTACTCTGTTTATAGATTTTTCAAGAGACGGACGATTAGAGAGATGTCGATGTTGCGCCGTTCGTGCGAGCAGATGAACCACGCGCGAATCGATAAGTCCATTTCCCGGGATAGAAATTCGTAATGACGATTGAGACACGGCTCTCTTGAGATTTAGAGAAATCTCGATTTTCGACGAAAAAAATAAAATAAAATAAAACCGACGCCGGAAAGTGCGTCATGACGTCACGCTCTAAGTCGCTAGGTGACATCGCTTATCGCGATCCAAGATTAATGCCGTGTATCGCGACCGCTCTGTCGATTTTATTCAGGTACGATACATTCTTCCATGATTTATAAAGTACAAATGGAAGCAGGATTTACTGCTGCAGCTTTCCCTGCGAGCCGTTGTTGAAAGTCGTAGTGTTGCCGTAAGTCATCATATTTTATTACGTCGTTAATAATAATTATGCAAAATACTGATGTATATATGTTCGATGTGACGTTATTTATATAAACAAACAGACTTGTACAGAAAGTATGATTAAAAAAGTAACGAATTTTAATAATTAAATTACATTGCGTCACTCTTATAAAATTAGCAAGATCGATCTCCTTTCGTACGAATTTAAACCGAAATCTGCATCGCGATTAAGATATTGTGACTAAATATCGCTATTGCGATTCTCCCAATGTGCGAACATTCATCGAATAAAATCGAATAATAATTGATATTGTCATCATTATATTCAATAACAATAATTAAATTATCATTAATAATATCATTACACATTAAGGACTCTATTTCCTTTTAAAATGTATGTACAATATATTAATGTAGGTACTTCAATTGTTTACGCAAAATTTATTATGCATCATAACACTTGACGTTAATACAAGTAACCAGTTAATGTAATTAGTTAGCTAATTATAGTGCTGTTTGATTACGCGCTTTTACAAGGTTTATTAGCGGAAATGCGTTTGTTTACGATTCTGTTACATCCATCAAAATACTTGACATTAATATATGAGCACAACTTTCTGTTAAGGACAATCGATCACGGGTGATATTCGATCATCGTGACGATACTTTACTATTTCTTTTTTCCCCATACTTGTTCGAAGATCATATATTCTTGGGTATATGACGAGCCGAAATAGGAACGCTTCTACAGGGACTTTCCTTAGAGGGTTTCGCGCAGAGGCATGAATAATACATCCTTTTTGGAGGGATACGTTGGCTTTACTACTCGTTCCCTGCTGACTTTAATGTTTTTCGGGAAGGAAGGGGTTTCCTTTTACGAGCCAATAACGAGGAGTTCGTGGAAGGTCGATACGAGGTCGCGACGCCCTTTGTATAATTGCGAAACGTAATTTATTTACGGTTTACACAGTCGTGGTGCATCTTCCTCGCGCCGCGTATTACGACATATTACTCTCCCGTATGTACGTGTTTAATATCAATCTCGCTACTTGATTAAATATCCCCATCGAACGCGATAGCGCGGAAATTACCCGCGGCGTTGTTCGATACGACTCGCGTTAGATGGAAAAAAAAAACACCTGCGCAATTATCGCGTCACTTTTTTTTGAGTCGCTCGCGTTAATAAACTGTAAATTGCAAATTTTATATTAATCACCAGTCGTCGATCGATTTCCGTTCAGTCGGCCTACCGTCAGTAATTTCCCTATATATTCGTGAAAGGCTCGAAATGAACTTGTGACCTGTAATATACATGAAAAAAAAAAAAAAAAAATTATACGGAAATGTAGAATTACAAAGTTGAATACTATTAAATATCAGCAAGCAATGATAATTCAATCATTTGAGGTAAATAACACTTTCTTAGTTTTAACTTTCATGTGTCTAAATATAAATCGATTTTTATTTACCATTTCTATGGTTTGTTTCAACGTAAACAATGTCCAAATTAATACATGAACTTAGTTAGTAAATAATAAATTAAATTGAAATCAAATTTAATATATTTTGTAAATTAAATAGTTTAATTTCATTATTTTAGTTAAATTAATGACATATTGAATAGAAGCAGTGGCGACCTACAGAAATAATTAAAAATAACTCAAATTGGATATAATTTGACATTATAAACAGTGAAAAGAGACAGATATCATCACGTTTTCTTAATTTTAGGTTCGCGTACAACAAGAAAACCAAACTTTATCCGTAAAGAGTTTATTGTTGATTCTGAAATGTGAAAATTTTAGAAAATCTTAGTCTTCTATAATAATCTTTTTCGTCATTACAGAATCTACATCTTTTGGCTCCTGACTTAAGATGTCCGAAAGTTGCTACAATCTCCGATTGCCATTGTTGCTCGTTATCATATATTTTCCAATGACGTTTGTATCCACTTGTGTCACTAAATGGCATCCTTTGTTTATCCATTTGGTGCATCTGTACCAAATCTGTACATTTTCGGAGGATCCGGAATAAAAAAGGGGAAGAACAAGGACCGTCATCGTTTCATACATTTGAAATTCTTTTTTCTTGCGTGTCGCGTGAATTTCAGGAAGCGTCTTTGACTTGGAAGTAGTGTATATATTGAATACACCGGGGTTAAAATGGATAGCAAAATGTGTTTTACGCGGCGGAGCGAGAAAGAGGAGAGGAGGAGGAGGAGAAAAGGAAATAAGAATTCCCTGTCGGCACCGGGAAGCTGCCCTCCCTCCGGATATTTCTTTCTCTGGCAGTCTGACAAGCGGAGAATTTTCATTCCGCGTGTGCGCGCGCCTTAGTACCTAAGGTAATATTCCTCGCGGCACCGGCTACTCTTGAGATATTAATTCTTAATCTGTCATCCTGAAGAGATCCGGTCGGTCGATCTCGCGCCAAGATTTTCTTCGCGCTCGACGCGATGCGGTTTATTAAATCTCGTCGGTCGTCAATATCACGTAGTTTTATATGTATAAGTAGTTATATATATGTATATGTATATATATATATATATATATATACACACGTGTATACACACACACATACACACACACACATACGTCAATATCACGTAGTTATATATATACTTATATATAAGTGTTTTTGACAAATGTCTTTTATGTATCTTGATTGCTGAAATGAATCAAATCGGTGGCAATAATATTAATTAAAAATGATTATACTATACATATTTTTTATTTAGCTTTTTGTCTTCGCTTTCTCTTTCTCTCTACAATGAATTATTAATGTGTAATAATTTCCTCCAACTTTGTTTGTCGAAAGTAACACAATTAGAAAAGTATAATTTTTTATTATCATTTACTTATGCTCGAGTATTAAGCAGAGAAAGATTTTGAACAATGATTATAGTATGGAACAAGGAAAATGTTTAAGATATTAGACGCGTGTGGCAATACTTATTAAATCATTGGTAAGTTTATCTATACATGAGAGATCTCTCCATACTGAAAGATTTAGAAGCAATTTTGTTTATAAGTTATTGTGCATTTTATTGTATCAATTTTGAAAAAGCTGATCTCTTTTATAAATGTAAAGTTTTCATATGTCAAAAATAAAAAATAAAAATTTGTAATTTAAAATGTATAATTAATAAACATATTTCTTTTTAAATATTTCTGGCCAATACCACTTTCTAATTTACGAAAATTGTAAAATGTAATGATATTTAAAAATATAAAAATCTTGTGTTTTAAGTAAAAATAAAAATTCGTCAAAATCATTACGACTCACAAAGGATGATTTAAAAATATTTGTCACTACTAAAAAAGAGAGAAGGATTCTTTTTAAGGATTGCGAAACGAAAAATAACATAACATATTTGATGATGTTAACCCATAACATTTATGTAACATAAAATATCTAAAAGAATGTCTTTTAGATGTCTTGTATCTAAAAGACATCTTTTAGGTATCTTATTATACAACACGCATATGTTATCTGGGTAAGAATACATTCTTTTTATCGATAAGCACATTGATAAAGCAACAGCTAATAGAACACGAATACATTTTAGTGTTGATACAATAATTTTCTATCAAATTAAAAAATAGCTTTCCTCTTTTCTGAAGCTTAATTTTTTTTAGCTGGCCTTTTACAATGATATGATAATATATATGATATGAGGAATATCCCTCAAAAGAGAGATAAGATTATTTGTATCAACACTAAAATGTATTCGTTTACGAAAACATTTTGTGTTCTATTGGAGCTGAGTTCTATCGGAGCTGTTGCTTTATTAATATTTGCTATTTTTGCTCTTGACAGTGATTATTCCCCGTTAATCTAACGGCCCCAAGTGTCAAAGTTTATCGCACGAAGAGTAACGTACTTCCCAGAAACTCCTCCTTTGGCGCACTTGTTGCTCAAATAGTGGATATCGAGAGACGTATCGTCGTCACCCACGTGTTTATCGTACAAAAACCCACGTTTAAGCTTATTACCTTATACATATATATATATATATATATATATATATATATACACGCACATTGCAATTCACAATGCAAATGTAATGTCGCGTGTTCGAAGCAAAAAGGAAAGATACGTATATAACTTTTTCATGCGATTTTAAGTTGGAAAGTTTTTAATCGACTCGCTTACGTGGCTGAGGCGTGTTGCTTTGAAGTAAAAATTTCTTAACGACTTCTTTTAGAAACTGCTCACCACAGAAATAGGATCCCGGAAGTACCTAACTCTCGAGGGAATGACTTAGACTCCATAGTAAAACGAGAAGAGCATCAGATGTGCTCTCCCGTTTTAATGGTGCATCCTTTGACGAATCTGTGGCTGGGCTTTTTGCAAAAATTTAATGAGAAACTAATGTTCTAATTTTCAACATTAAATACTTTTGTAATTAAGACGAGTGATGTGTATGTATATATATATATATATATATATATATACATATATATATATATATACATATATATAAAGTAACTAGACCCGGTCTACTTAAATTTTGAAATTTTTTTCTAATTTTTTGCTAAGTTCAAAATTGAAAACTGATAACCAGGTTCAAAATAGGAAACATTTCCGAACATAAAAAAAGTTACAATCGATATGTGTACACTTAGTATACTTAGGTTGTATTCTGTCTTACAAAGAGTTTCTCTTTAATTATAAACAAAACGTCGTGACGAAAATATAAATTAAATATAATAAGTAAAGTATAAATACAGTGTTACAACACTATATAGAAATTAATAACAATCTCTTGATAGATATAGGAAGCAATTACTTATCTATATATACGAAACATTAAATCACAGTCATGACGTTTTAGATTTTGCTTTATAGACAATAATGGAATAAACAACCTCAATAATAAACTGATGCAATCTAATCAGACAAATAGCTTGCACAACCTACTAATGTTATCTATTAAATTCGTCAACATTATCTACGTGATTACTCATAAATAGCGAATAGAGCGTGAAACTTTTTTTTATTCAGAATTATAAGTCATATAAACTGTGCGATAGTTTATATACACACTAAATTTACAAATTTCTCGATAAAATATTCACAGGCAAATGATATTGTTAGTGTATAAATACAGATAATCGTATTCGAACGATTGTATTCGTGATGTGTGAATAAACCTTATCACGGTTGAGAGTATAGTAAACGCGATATGCAGACGTGAGTCAATATTAATTACGCGTCAGCATCTCTGAAACATCTCGCTGAAATCCGTCAAGTGTTTGACACAGGGCATACGTCCTAAATACGATAGGAGCGGCATGACCCATTATTTATCTAAAGCTCTACTACACGTTAACTTGATAAAGTGACTAAGTTGCATTACCGCGAGTATACCGCTATTGATTTTCCGAAAATATCATACTTAAGACTTCGGGGAGTTTCCACTCAGTATTTACCGCCCTTACCTTATCAATACCGCGCACATGTATGGTGTATTCGTGAAACGCTTAGCTAAGGAGTGCTCGAGACTCCAGGACCGAGATAATGTTACCCCGCTGATTCCAGTTTCTCCAACCGTAAGACATCCGTGCAAGCAAGTAATCCGACCTATATCCTCTTACGAGTGTAATTTTACAATTCATTAATTTAGCAAGTTTGCTTTGCTACCAGAATTAATTACTACGATTCAATGAACTATTCACGTATAGATAACTAAGTGTATCTAAGGCTTCTGTTTATATATAAAAATAAAATTTTATTTGATAGATTTATCTGAATTTGAATTTTTTTATTATCTAAGGTTTTTTTAACGCAAATTAAATTTGTAGATGTTAAATTAAACGTAGATTATAGATATTGAATTTGAGCTTATATATATATATATATATATATATATATATATATATATATATATATAAAATATACATACACACACAAAATTTAGCAATGTTTAGACCTTACATAATTTTTTATTTATTTTTACTAGTGATAGTAAATTATTTATCAACTAGATTTTATAACTACAATTTCATCTTTACATTTAAGAAATCAGAAATAATATAAGTAAGTATAATTAATGTATAATATATTTATATATATCATGTATACACTTCATTATATTGTAAGTTATAATTGAATGATAAAACTTGTCTATCATCTGTTATATACCACATTGCTACAATCATTTATTTATTATATTTGTACTTTTAATCATCAGGAACATTCTCTAGTCCCTATAAAAAAAGTAATTAAATATGAATAAATAAAATCATTTAAATTCATATAAAATATTGTAGTTTATGAATATATTAAGTTACTCTAAACAATAAATAACAAGAAAGAATTACAAGCCAAATACCTAATAATAAGGTCGAAATATTGTAAGAATTTGAAATACATAAAAATCTGACTAGCCCCTTCTTGTTATTTATTGTTTATTATTATTGAGTCAATTATAAGATTATTTTTATTTAAGTTACTCTGTTTTTCCATGGGGCTCCATCTATACGACTATCTCTTGTAAACATATGGCGATCCCACTCATTTCTCAAATCTCTACGCATTGGCTGAAAAGAAAAGTCGAAGAAGTAACATTTTAATTCCATGCGGACCAGGAAAGGAATTTGTATTACAAATTCTTTCGATCTTTTCCAAAGTTTTTTCTCATGATTTTAACTTGTTTAAATAGCATCAGACTAAAATGTAGTAAAGTATTTTTGTAAAGATTATAAATAATTATATAATTTGAATCATCTGAATTCTATCAAATTCTACAATTGTTGACGTTAATGCCCAACAAATTAAACAATTTATTTCTAAAAAACCTCTTTTTCATAACAAAATCGGAACAATCCTTAAGAAATAATTAATCTTTTTAGAATTTTCCGAATCAAGATATACAAAATACATAGATATATAATTTTAGATATAATACATATTAATTCAATAAGTTCTTGAATTTTATGAATTTAGCGTTATTATTGGCTAAATACATTTTATTATTACAATTTTATTTTTATACAAATTTATTTAAAAGTAAGAAGTGTGCCTTTAGCTTGAAAGTTATTAACATATTTGCAATTAGATTTCAGAGGTTTTAAACTATTACTTACCTATTTATATCTTGTTTTTCTCATAAATTTATACCCCAAGGATAAATTGTTCCTTAAGGATTGTTCCAATTGCTATGAAAGAGGGATTTCTTAGAAATAAAATGTTTAATTTGTTAAGTATTAACATTAATAATTGTTACAAATTTACAGAGAGGTTATGTCATACAAAACATTTGTGTACTTACATTCCCCAGAAAGAATTGATTTAGATAATAAGTTGTCCATTGAGGTATTATGGGTACCATGCCTATTATCACCAACGATGGAATTATTTCATACCACATGGCTGTTGAATTTTCACAAAATAGTAAACGATGGATCCTAAAAACTCTGTTACGAAATCAGATGTAACCTACAATCTACGCATGCGCCGATGTACTGACATTACTGACAAAGATTTTCTGCAGGGCTATGTTCAGTTTCCCACCCGAGTGCCACTCAAGTATTACTCTATCCTTGTTATTTACCGAACGTTAAACAAGGACATGACACCCAGAGAACACCCGGATGGGAATCTGAACACGAGCCAGGCTGCAGCCTGCAGCTTAACTTCATTTATTATTTTTTCTCTTTCTTTCCAGATTTAATCATATGTCTATCCTGTTTTAAGTACAAGAATAAAATAAAAAGAAAAATTAAAAATTCGATTTATTAACACGTTTGCATGTAAATTTCATGTTTCAAATTCTTCGGATATTATTTACCTGATTTCACGAGCGTTTGTAATAAAAAATTAATTAGCGGATAATTCCATTTATATATACTGTTCGAATATCGAACATTTTTATTGGTGATTGTCGATGACGTATTCAGTTTTATCAATGAGAGATCGATCGGGAGCTCGGGTTCCACGTGAAGCCGCAGTGATAATCCGCATGATAATTGTAGAGTAATTAAACACGCTTAGCTGAAGCTTCCTCAGAGGGCTGTAGCAACCGGGCGAAGAGTTCAGAAGTTCAGATTAGTTGAGAAGGCGTTTAGCTTAGATGCTAATTAAACAATGGTTATGGTATATGAAGAGGTCTAATCGGCTATGTATCGAGTCCAGTGATTAATTTTAGTCGTGTAACTTTTTTCCCTCAAGTACTTTTATTTAGGGCATTCAGATAACGCTGGTGCGAGAGATTGCGTCCTGGCCGGCCGGCGGTGACGCGACACGTGTTATCGACAAACATATATATCGCTTGAAAATTGAAATAAGGTACGCTGTCGCGGGTTCTTTAGCCGTTTAAATTCACACACGTTCACGATTTCTAAATAATTTTAAGAGAATGGTACGTACGACAGTGATCTTGAATAATTTGTACTGTTGACACAAAAATTACATTAGCTGAATTACTGAGTCGAGATTTATCATCAAATAATCATACGACGTGACGAGACATTCCATGTGTTATGCAATCTCTGTTGTGTTCTGTTGCAGGTCAAACTAGGAAATATTCAGCCACCAGAGATGCTGCTGCGGATATATTCGTTGTGCATCTTAGGATTGGATCTCGTGATATTCATCATCGGAGTGTGCTACACAATCCTGATCGCTGCCTATAGAATGTTTAGACCACCACCATTGAAAAATCTCAACTATGAAGTGGCTATGGTAATATTGTTACCATCTACTTCTTGTCAATGCAAACCTTTTCACATTACAAAGGAACATCATAATTTAGGTCGTAGGTGCAGGACGTGGGATAGGCAAGGAACTTGCTCTACAGCTGTGTCAATTTGGTGTCGTAGTTGCTTGTGTAGACATTAATGCAGCATCTTGCACTGCTACTGTGGAACGTGCTCAACAGTTACATGGAATATGTAAAAGCTATCAGTGCGACGTGAGAAATAAAGATGCAGTATGTTCAAACACCTGCATTTCTCTTCTTATAATAAACATAAATCATAGTCTCTGATATGTTATTAATATGTCGATATTAGGTTGCTCAAATTGTGAATCTTATTAAGATCGAATTTGGAAACATTACAATGCTTTTCCATTGTTGTGGTTTGCCCAGCCCACGTACATTAATACAAGAATCGTCAGAAGTAAGAGACACTATGGACTTATCAGTCATCAGTTATTTTTGGGTGAGTAATACTTTAATCGTGTATCTTGATATAAAAATCTTGGTATAATCAATGTCCTTTCTTTCGTAGTTGTTGGATTCAGTTTTGCCATGTATGCGACAAGCTGATAAAGGCCACATTACGATTCTTTCATCCGTTGCTGGTCTTTCTAATGGATCCAGTGGTCGAGGAACCCGGGTTCCCTTATCTACTGCACAATTTGCTGTCCAAGGATTAGCAGAATCCTTGCATATGGAATTAAGACATTCAAATAGCAACATCATCGTTTCATTGGTTCACGTTTATCCCTTTATCGTTGGAACGGAAGTTGCAAAAGACATACGTTTTAGGTGTTCAATATTTGTAAACTATACATTTAATTTTTTTCTTATATGTTAGTTTTTATTATCATCTATGCGACGGTTTTGAATTATTCTAATTTCTGAAAAACACATTTTGCAGAATACCGAGTTACTTTGGTACAATGCCTGCCGTAGAAGCTGCTAGACAAATTTTAGATGGTGTTCGCCGAAACTACGCGGAGTTTAGTGTACCAGGATATTTGCTTTATCTTGGACATATACTTAGGTAAATTCACTACTTATATACGTCTCTATTTGTATACACAAGAGGAATGATCTAATATAAGTTTCTTACGTTTTTAGGATTCTTCCAAAAAAGGCATCTTTTATGTTACGCGATTTGTTAGATACTGGAGTTGACTTTGCGTAATGTTAATATAAACATATATATATATATATATAAACATATATATACATATATATATATGTATATATATATGTATATATATTTTATTACTACAATGTATGTGCAAATCACGAGTGTATTTAATTCTCAAGATATAATGGTTTTTAATGATTATCAATCTTAAAATTCTTGCTGCATAATTTCTCAGCGAAATATGTTTTCTAATATTTTTTATATTTATAAAATTGTTTTTTATAATGTATACTTTACTTATTTTTTAAGTGAAAGCATGCAACAAATATGAGAATTTATGTAACAAAAAATATTTTATTATTTTTTATACATTGCAGATTATATACGTTCATGAAAAAAATTGTTTATTACTTTCATATGATAGACGTTAAGTGCACTCGATTCTATTTTATACACATTATATTTTTTAAACTTAAGCATAATTATTTTAACTTTTAACATGTACGACATATATGTAATGTTGAGCTGATTTGTAATTTAGTCTTTATGCATCAACAGTAATACATATATGTAACATTAAGACTGATTTCTAATTTAGTCATACATAATGAATTCAATCGTAAAAATAATGTACTTATTCTTTTATCGCAATTAATGATTAAATTATATTTCTGGGTAATACTCAACGCAATTTTCAAATAGATACGTATCATAAAACAAAACTGTTCAATTTATAATATCTGAGCAGGCAAGAAAGAAATACAGACTGAAATAATCATTCACGAGCGCATTTGTATATAAAATTTAAGAGACACATTAAATATAAAAGGAAATATTTTCTGCTAAGCCAAACAATTGAGGTTATATCTATTTTCTTTTTCCTAAAATTTTATGTATTTTATATGAAGTAAATTTAACAGATATAAATTAAATGTATTTTAGCTGACACGATTGATATTCTACAACTTATTTCTTTATATAGGTATATATAAATAAAAACTAGAATCTAATCAAAATTAAGAAAATTGTTATTCATAGAAAATTGTTTGAAATATATATTTTTTAATATTAAATTATCGATAGTATATGTATATTTTAATATTATTACAAATATAAATATTAAATACGAGAGAGAAGGCAAATAGCATCTACATATTCTGTTATATTAGATACCGAAAAATGTATTTAGATTATATTGAAGATCCAAAAATAAAATAGATTTATAAAACTAATGATAATATATAATGTCAAACTAATTAAAGAAAATTATGTATATCGAGAATCTCAATTGTGTTTAGATTTCGTTGAATTAAATTTGTAATTTTAGTTTTTTGACTTACATATTTAACGCTAAATATCAGCCAATTGAAATACTTAGCGTCAAATGAAGATATAAATATAAACTATTACCAACAAAATATATAACTAAATGTCGCATATAGCGATGCAAAAAAATACTGTACATTTACAAAGCAAATTTATCAATGTTAAAATACTCGGTAAACGATGTTTTTGGTCCTAACACTGGAATGACTTTATGCTAATCTAAACCGGGAGGGGCTGGTTCCGAAAGATCAATTTCCATTGTATCTGGTTTTTGATCATTCGAATAATCACCACGTGGTGCCTGAAAGAAATTGATGGAAGAGATATTTTTTCGAGAAAATACCGCGTATTTATTTTAAAGAATTATATTATAAAGATATAGGGTCAAAATATCATTCCTTTATATACAGGCATCTTTACTCACAATATCAAACTCATCGAGCATATCACAGGGCACTTTACCCTGTATAACATCCATTATTGATTGCGGAATGTGTGCTTTCTGAAACAAAAAAGAAAAAAATATACGATATTAAATTCTATGTGCGATAGAATCATTCAAAAAATGGTTTATTATATTTATATATATTTTTAGTTTATAATCTTATTTATTAATTTATTTATCGAATAATGAAGATCACGCTTAATTTATATCAATAATATAAAGAAATTTTCGGTCATATTTAAAGTGTAAAGTATATTAAAAAATATACTTTAAAATGTGCTACAAAATTACCTGATTCTCGGCAAAAGCTTCAACATGGGCCAGCAAAGGAGCACGTAAATTGCTCGCCATCCGAAGAGCCTCTGCCAACTGTGCCGGTGGTAATTGTAAAATAACGGCGAAACTTTGTGGCTGCGTGCGTTCGCAGCACTTCACGAAACCTTCCCACACTTTCGGCTGTTTCCACACTTGTTTCAGAATCAGTCGTTGAAGTATGTTCATAACAAATCCACTTAACCTGGGATAAAGGGCTAAGCTTTGTATGACTGTACGCATTAATAATGTCGGTAAAGGTGTCATTTCCATAAGATGTTGCATCACAACGGCGACTGTTTCCTGCGTGTACGCTTGTTTCTCAGCGAAACAAAGAGATGTTGCTGTATACGAAAGAAAAAATTCCGTAAAATTTATGTCAATAAAACTTTCTCTTAAGGAAAGCAAACAAATTTCACATAAAATAAATTACCTTTAATGACTGTTTTTAATTCAGCCTTGCTTGGATCTATGCTATGTAGAGCTATCAATAATTCTGCAGGAGTAATAGGCGATGTATGAGGAACTCCACTGTCATTATTGTGTGTCCCAAGTAACCTGTTAAATACCTGAAAAAAATAAATTTATTATGCTTTAATTATGCTTAAGAAGGCAGCAATAAAGTAATATTTTTAATGCATTATTTACCTCTTTTACGACAATAGGATTTAATTTGATTAATTTTGGTAATGCGGCGATTACTTCTTTCTTTGTGAGTCCATTCAGGACAGGTATTAAAAATCTGACATCGGAAACTCTAGTCTGATATAACTCGCGTACTCTGGCTACTAACTCTGCGCTTGGGGCAGCTGCATACACAAATATCACAATATATAAAACAATAGACAAAATACAGATTAAAAAAAATATATATTTTAAATAATAACATACATTTTTCTGTAAGAATATGTATGATCCTTGTGACTAAAGTTTCAGATCCTTTTGGACAGTTTTCAACAAGTGCGAGGAGTTGTGGACTACCCATACCTAAAGATCTCACTGGTCCTTCTACCAGTCTTAATACAATACGTTTCACATCTGCTCCCATTGACGTATATACTCTAGCTAATCTGTTATTTATTAAATATACAATATACAGTACACAGGATTTTCATACAGATATATATATGTATATTTAATAATTAAAAAAGAAAATGATTTTATATCACTTACTCGTGAATCAGATCTTGATGTTCACTGAGGAGAGCAAGATACAATCCTAAGCAGGCACGTGTAGTTGATTCGGTCCACAGACTCTCGATTTGCGGTCTGCCTCTATCTTGTCCGAAAACAATCTCCGGGGGATTATGAAGGCGTAAAAAGCCTAAATATAATACTGCATATTCCTCGATTAGTTTACTTAACTCTGCTCGGCTGTATAACTGACAAACTAATTGTATTGCAGCTTCTCGTATCTATTTATTAAAATGTATTATAACATTTTACTTTATATAGTATCAATATGCATATTTTTAAAAGGATATTTTTAAATTATACAGCATTATATAATTTTTAATCTTACTGTATTGTTTTCATGTCCAGTATGGCACAATAAGACATTTAAAAATACCAGTTGTTTAGTTGGTCTACGCACTACCATTTCTTTCAGAAGTTGCAATGGTGCAAGACCTCTAGTTTCGTCAGATGATACCATTTTTAAAGCCTCTACAGCATCTTCTGTTATTAATGGTGCTTCCAAATAAAGTCTTTTATAAGAAAAAATTTTGTGAATAGTTAGTGATTAGATGTTTATATTTTTATATTTCATTCCGCGCGTGGATATATGCTTTTTCTAAATTTAATATTACCTGGATAACAAAGCATCACGATCTTTGCCCTGAATCAAATCAATAGCTGAAACTAAAGTGCACAATAAGAAATTATATGCCTGATGAGGAGCTTCTTGTGGTTTTGTACATAACGTAGTCCGCCTTTGAAATCCTTGTAGCAATGCATATTCTTCATATAGCCAACCTAATGCTAAATCTAATCGATTTCGCATGTCATCAGTAATATAACGTAAAACAGCTTCTTTAATGTAAGGATTGAAAGTGGCTGCTAGCGTAGTCAGAATCTTGGATCTGTAATATATAGTATAAAGAGATAAACTATTAACTATTAGATACAACATAAATATGTGTGTGTGTGTGTCATATATTAAGAACTTTCAGTATAATAATTTATGCTCCGTTATAGTTACCTTATAGTAGCTACACCACCAAAAACTGCAGTTTTTTCTGAAAGTAATATCCTATTGACTGCCATCAATAACATCCGTTCTTTAATTTCCTTCGGAAGTGGTTTTGTCACTTCGACTAATTTCAACGCTTTCATACGATTTCTGGGTTTTGCAAGTGATTTCTCATGAGCCTCTAATGATGCTTTTGCTTCTTTCTCTTTTTCCCGATCTTTTTCACGTTTACGCTCCCGCTTTGCCTCAGCTACACTAATTGTGGGATTTTTAATTAAGTCTTCCATTACGGCATCTTCTTCCTTATCTCTTTTGTTCTTTTTTGCTTTAGTCTGTTTAATTTGTGTTGCTAGAAGTTTAGCAATTGTTTGACGTTGTATATTAATATCAGTAGTTGCTGTGGGTTGATATTCCCTTTGGAAAATTGTAGTCATAGTATCCGGAACCCATGCCTGTTAAATATCGTTCAATACATGTTGATAATTTAAAGTTTATTTTATGAGATAGATTAATATAAAATATAATTTGTATCGTACCATACTATCCATTACCAAATCCGTTGCAATTTCTACACTGAGTCTTTCGGCAATAAAACTTTCAGAAAGTTCAATTAAGTCTGGTAATTTAGGCGTAGGAACAGTAGCCACTTCTGCTTCATCTATTATCACTTCAACTTTTACTCGTTTCGCAGCAGTAGCAGCTATCTCCTTCAATTAATAAACAAATCTTTAAAAATAATATGCACAACAAAAATGTATTTACTCAAAAATTCATATATATATATATATATACCTGTTGACGTTTTTTTATCCGACGGACATCTTCTGGTTTTGGATAAGCTTTAATAATTTCTTGCTCTTTTGCTCCAAGTTGAGTCAACTGTTTAGCAATAGTTGAGGCATACTCTATACTAGCAGGATGTTTCATCAATCCAAGAAGTGTGAGTTTTAATTGCTTCTGTACACTGGTTACTTGAGAATCAGACAGTGTTGGTGGTAGATCATGTTGCAACCTTTGTAATGCTATGCATTATGATATAAATTATTAAATCTTTCAGAGAATGTAAAAAAATTATTGTATATTAAATATATATATAAGTAAATATATATACCTTGAATTACATTTGACATAAACTGTGGCCTCATTTTGGCAATTAACGCCAAAGATCCCATACATGTCATTAAATTGACGCTGCTAACATGTGGAGATCCATGAAATTTAATCAACAAATCCATAACGTGATTTGCTTCTTCCTCCAATTTTCGTCTACGAGCTATTTTCAATGTTAACGGAATATCCTCGAGAGAGAAATCATCGGGCTTCTTTGGACTATCGGGATCTGGATATGTCTGTATTAAAATAACACCCTCAAGAAACTTTACAGCTTGTGTTCTTATTCTGAAATGTAGAATATTTTAATAGCGTTAGGACCATTCCAAATGAAGAGATTATTTTCGATTATTTTTAATCATTCTGCTCACCCGTCATTGTCACTGTCAATCATATTAATAATTTGAACTTTAAGAGCACTTAGCTGTGTCCATGCTAATTCCATATCTGTCGTAACAACAGTAGCACTAGCGATCCATTTGAGAGCAGCTCTGAGAATTCTGCCACTAGCTCTAAGAGCACGTTTAGCTACAACCGATGTTTCATCAGACGCTAATCTAAGAAGTATTTGAACTGTACGAGGGATTACCTCTGGATATTTTATTCTGAAAAAATCAGTTATAAAATATATTGTTATTGAATGTATACTTCCTCTAAAACAAAATTGCATCATAAAAAAAATAATTGTTGATAATAACCCAGATTCTTCGATAAATCCTGTAATGGTTTTTCTAACTTCAGAGCTTCTATCTACAGAGAATTGTAGAATGTCATTTAAGTAACTGTCTAACAGATGTGGTTCCTTATTCAATAAAAGTTCCTGTACTTTACATATGTTTGTGATTTTAATGTCCTCAGCGATGCTTATAGAAGCCTCATTTAACCACTCAACAATCTATATAAGAGGACAGAAGATATTAAGAAAAATTATATCGTTTCAATAATAAAATTTTTCACAATTATTATATAATATATGTAATTGGATATAATAATTTAGATTATTTTTGTATCAGATTAAAAGGCTGTGAATTTCATAATTCTTTTTTGCTCATGGCAGAGTAAAGTGGTATCTCATAAAATAATTGAAATAATTCCTTCTCATAAAAAATATAGGGCGTTTTCTATTTAATGACATAAGTGGTTGACACGACCATCATTCTATCTTTTTTGGCATTTCATGAACAATAAAGACAGAATATTGGTGTCGACTTGTGTCACCAAATGGAAATCATCCATACATTTATATTATAATGTTAGTAACAATTTTTTACTGACTCCGTAAGCGATGCAAAAAAAACATTTTCTTTGATTTTACAAAGTTTGTCATCGAGGATACTACATTTTTTATCAAAAAGGTATGGATTGCGAAAGTAATCGTTCTTTTCTTTTGACATAAAAGTATTTATACGACAAAATCATTATTTCGCCATTAATGGGCGCGTCGTTGTCGACGAGCAAACGAGACAAACGGAATTTTGAGGTTAACTGTCCACTGACCAAATCGCTCGGTCCCTTTTCAGCCTCGGATCTTCTATGCAAACGTGGATCCATTGTATTTATGTTAAACTCAAAGCGGTAATCGTACGAGGAGACGCGCGCGTGCAGAATCTAACGCAGAATTTATACGCCCAAGAATATATCTCGAGCCACATATGTCTCAGAGATTTTCTCCTCTGGCTTTACGACAACGCGGTATTAGCTACGACAACCGAGTCGAGCTCAAGTCTCGTTTGAGCGTACAATATCCTCAACAATCCGGTACGAATATGTATCGTGATGACGTGATTTGGAGATATTAACAGCAAGTGTTCCGCGATGCGTTACGAATTCGATCTTGTCGCCATCTTGGCATTTTAACTGTCACAATGGTAATGATACGATTCTCCTGCGATTTCCAAGATTTTCAATATTATTTACGATTTTACTCTATTTTATAATTATATATACGTATATATTTTATAAGTATGTGTTTGCAATATACAGGCGTATGCACACGGATTATCAAGGAATTATAATTGCTTAATGCATGAAGTTGCCCGCATATTAGTATGTAGGCACATTCAGAGTTTTTGCGTTTCTTCCTACCTACTTATTCGCGTGATGAAAATGCATCAAAATAACAGCGAGAACTTAGTTGCGCACCTAATATATATGTTCTACATGTATATAAAATATTATATATAAATGTGCTATTTAAAGATATATATATATATATTAGGTGTTGGAATTAATTCGTAGCGTTTTTAATGAAAGAATGTTATTTATTTCACATGAGCATTAAAAAATACATTAATGAAAGTACTTCCCATCACTTGTAAAACGCTACGAATTAATTCCAACACCTAATATATATATATATATATATATAAGAATGTTTCAAAATTCGCACCTACGAAGTACAAGACGTGATATTTTATGCTAAAAAAAAAACAATTTATTCCTTTTGCAAAAAATGTGTCTGATAAGTTTTGCAGCGAAGCAGGTTGAAGTTGTACGAGTAAACACAAAAATTATTTATCAAATATTATCAAATATAAATTTTATTACAGGAAAAAGTTGTTCGTTTTAGCACAAAAAACAATTTTTTCCTTTACAAAATTGCGTCCGATAAATAATTTTTGCAGCAGAGCAGGTTGAAATCAACATATAAGTACAAAAATTATTTATCGGATGCAATTTCGTTAAAGGAAAAAGTTATTTGTTTTAGCATAAAATATTACGTCTTGTACTTCGCGGGCGCGAATTTTGAAACACCCTGTATAATTCCATTATTAAATTGATTAAATTATATAATTAATATGATAGCGTTCTTTATTTTATAGGTTTTCAATTAGTTGACTTTTCGAAAATATATATATATAATTGAATATAATAATTAAATATAAATATCTTAAAAGCTGCATTAATTTGCTGCATTATAAATAATTATATTCTATATAATCTGTTTAGAGATAAGTAATATATACTAATAAATAAAAATTATCTGCGACTATTTGAAGGGACGTCACAAATAGAATATTTATTCTATAATATATGATCAACATTATGCTACAAATATTTTAAAGAATTCTTGAGCAATCAATTCATGAATTTTTAAAGAATGTCAAATTGTAAGGTCATGATTCATTGACCTTGTAGATCATGTTTAAAATTTGTATCTTGCGTTAATAGGAATGGTTGCTTAAGAAAAATGAAAAAGAAGAAGTCTAGTCAGGCCCGGCAACTGTAGTGTAGAATCGTGGAGCACTCCACACTCAAAATTTAGAATAGTGTGGAAATCCACACCCAAGGAATCCAAGAGTTGGATTAAAAATTATATGTAAATTTTTTAAAATGTTTGCAGATGTCGACCGATATTCGTGGCAGTACAATTGCGCGCATAGCAGAAATTCAACTTTTATAGGGATCATTTGTACTGATTGTAACCGTTATATAATAATTATTTGTGTGCTGTATGCCATTATTATCTGCAAGAATTGACTAATCACAGTCGAACACATTCCTCTCTTACAATTGAACGAGTGGGGAATACTCGAATGTGATTTATCCCTTACCGACTATTAGACAGAGCGCGCATTGCAATTCGCAATTGTAAAAAGGGGACGGGTAACAAATAGCATAAAATAAATAAAGAATAAAGAAAGGTTATCATTTTACTCCACCTTTCTCCCTCCTTTCATTAGTCAAAAATTCCACACCCACGGGAGAAATAAGTTGCCGACCCTGTGCATATCAGTTACGCAGATAAGAGTGTGGAAGAAAATATTTCGACATTTCTGACTGTAGACATGACATCTACTGACGAGCAGATCATCTATGAGGAATCGTCCATGGAAGTTCATACGTTGAAGATTTTGTGTGTGGGACGCGTTTGCCTTGATTTCGTTCACGTGTGCACGGAATATCCTTCAGAAGATTCCACTCAAAGGTTAATGATGCAACTTTGATTTTTTTAGAGTTAAGATAAATATGTCAATAACTAGACATGTATTTTACGTCCGAATATATACATAAAATTTATTATTATATTAATCTCACATACTTTTTTTACGTTATTTAATTGTTCTTGAATATTATAATAAAATTATTATATTATATTAAAAAAAAAACATGAGATTAATAAAAATCAGGCTTGGCGAATTGACTCGCCTCAGCTCGTGGGATGTGGAAATTTCGAGTAGAGGACGGGAAAATAAAATGGTGACAATTGCGAAATTTGTTATTTTTCTGCAATTTCTATTGATAAATTCATTCGCGAATCTCTATTATTTATACAAATTAAAAGAACTAAAAGTTATACTGCTATCACAAATATCGACAATGTACGATATTTTTAAAAATTTATGATTGCTTTTTAATTCAATTCTTGGATTTCTTGAGTCGAATTTCTATATTAAACTTTTTGAATGTGACTCCACAATTTCACGCTATAAACACTGACCATAATAATAATATGAAGAAATAAAGTTTTATGTAAATAGATATATGTCCAATTACTGAGATGTTTGTCTTAATTTAATGAATTTGCCGCGTGAAGAAAGACAGTGAATTCGTTGATCGCGATCTTCAATCAATGGCAGATATCAATATATACGATATCTAATATTTAAATATTTACATAATTTCAAACAAGATTATATTGAAATGTGTTCCTTTTGGCGTTCACAACGCTTGTGAACATTATTCGTTCTTGTATAATATTTAATAAATAATAAAGATGAAACGATTTCATGGGCGTTGCGAGCGTCAAGTGGAACGTATTCTTGATAGTAATAATCGGATCTCTGATCGCACGTGGACTGAGCAGTGGTATTTCAATGGTATTCAAATACTGAATATTCAAATACTGAACTATTATTAATCTGTAATAGATGAATTTAATTTGCGATGTCAACAGTTTTGTTATCGGAAACATATATAAATCAATAGTCTTGAACTTTAGATATTTTTGTATGTACACACACTGAGAAAAAAATATATCTTAAATTTTAATAATATATTTGCGAAAATTGCAAAATAGTAGAGGACTTTTCGACTCAGATTAATCCGCTCTATCTACACAAAAGCAATTGGTAAAAACTTTCGGGACACCCTGTATATATAAACACATTGCCTAAGAAATATTACATATTTTTAACCGTTATGTTTTATTTTAAAGAATTTAAATAAAATCAATAACATACTAATTTATTAAAGTTTTGTGAAAGTTTTCTAATTTTTCCGATTCTTTCAATTCGTAAATTGTTTGAAAAGATAACTTATAATATGTAATTTTTACGGATTTTTAATTTAGACATTTCTAATTTTTTATTATAAATATAATTTTCAGATCTACTAATTACAGATGGCAAAGAGGAGGCAATGCATCTAATACTTGTACTGTACTATCATTAATAGGACAACCATGTGAGCTTCTGGCATGCTTGAGCACAGACGAACATATTAATTTTTTGCAAAACGATCTGCGCAAGTATAAAATTGACTATTCCCATTGTCCTATGATAAATGGTATTGGATGTCCCGTCTCAAGTATTATATTGAGTTTGGACACTGGATCTCGCACAATTGTTTATCATAATTGTTTACCCGAATTGACATTAAAGAATTTCGAGCAACTTAATTTAGAAGAATATAGTTGGATTCATTTTGAGGTTTGTCTTATAATGTAGGAAGAATTATATGAAGCATTTGAATTTTTCCTATTTTTAGGGAAGACATATAGATGTAGTGCTACTTATGATACAGCATATAGATAATTATAATAATTCATTAAATTGTGATCTCACTAAAAACCGCATGCCAATTACAATTAGTGTAGAATTAGAAAGTTCGAGATCAGGTTCCGGGTTATTGAATCTATTGTCGTACGTTGACGTAGCATTTATAGCAAAAGAATTTGCTGAGTATCTGGGTTTCAGTAATATGAACGAAGCGATACATAACATTGGTCAAGATTCTAAGTAAGGAAATATACTCATTTTTTTTATTTGTAAATATAATTATACAAATAATAATAATAATAATAATAATAATAATAATAATAATAATAATCTTTAATATTTGTAAATATATAAATATATAAAAGATTCGTCAATACATAATATTATCCTATGCATATAAGAGATTAATCTCCTTTTAGAGGAACTATTGTTTGTGCTTGGTCGGAGGAAGGTGCAATCGCTCGTACATCATGCGGCTCAATAGTACAATCGCCAGCTTTCCCACCTCAAAAGGTAATCGATACTTTAGGTGCAGGTGATACATTTAATGCTGCTGCTCTGTATTATTTGAACAAAAGCAAAGTTGAATTTATGCACAAATATAAAGAAGAAGCAGCTTGTACGAATGATAATCAAATGAAGGACGCCTCTGATAATAATACTGCAAAACGAGATGTTAAGGAAAATTTAGATATAAGAACTTCGGGGAAGTATAATCGAGCAAAATTTATTAATGAAACAGTTCTACAACAGGCTATTAAATTTGCATGCTGCATTGCTGGTGCAAAAGTAGGATTAAGAGGATACGATTGCCTTGATATAATTTCTAGTGATATTTTACAATCGAATTTTTTAGAAAATTAGCAGAATATATTTTTAAGGTTTTTAATTTAGGCTTATAACAGCATTATATTATACATATATATAGAACTTATACATTTTATATATTTTATATATATATTACATATACATTATGTATTATACATATATCGTATTATTTATATATCATATTTCACTTTATATATTTTAAATATTTCATATTTAATATATTTGTTATAACATAAAATATTACATATACGCATATAATAAACATATATTTAAACATAGTTAAAATTAATTTTCATATACATCTTATATATTTTTTAATCGTCTGGTTTGATATTGATAAAATATGATAAAAAATCTTGCATGTATTTTTCTACTATGTTAGGTAAATGTCTGAAATAAAAAATATCTTTATCATAGATGTAAAATAATAATTAAATAATATTAAATTGTAATATTGAATATAATATAATTCTGTATATTACAATGAACTGTACTGTAGCTCATTATTATATATATTTTATATAATATAAATATTATATATTTTAAAATACATTATGTACCTATATTTATGATAAAATTTTTTTGTATCATGATTCATACATACCTTCCTGCATTATATAAAGATAACCAGTATGAAGGTATAGTTTGATTTTTACAATTTTGCCTTTGTGCATTAATTATTGACAAAGCCACTTCTTGCGGTAAAAGTTCTCGTATTAACCATGGAAATCTATATCGGTAAATAAAATAAAATTTAATCTTATTTTGTACAGATCACAAACATGTTATTAATTAATTACTATTAACAACATATAAAAAGCACTTATTTTTTTATTATTACACTTATTACAATAAAGATTTATTAAAATAAAAATTTGTTTTCGTCGTATATGAATACATATATGTAAAAATGTATAAAAGAAATGGATTGCGCACGTGATACAAGACACATGATACGAATGATATAAAAAAATTGTTTACAATAGTATATTGTTGTAAAATTACCTAAAATATATGTTTTTAATAAATCCGGTCTGTACGAAGAATGGATAAACGGTTGTAAATTTAATCGATGACTTTCTGTCACTGAATGTACGTAATTCATCCGATACAGAATTCATAATTGCTGTTGATATAATTAATATATTAGAAAAGCATACTTTCTCTTATTTTCGCATACGTGTTATTCAAATTATGTGTCAATTATATGTGTACTATATATATATGTATATTTTATCTATTGTACAATCATTCTATAACTAACAAACTTGTTCCAGAAGTAGTTATGTTATATGAATAAGCGCTACTCTCTCTTTCTCTCTCTCTCTCTCTCTCTCTCTCTCTGAATTATTTCAATAAACAAAGCCAGAATTATTTCAATAAACAGTATCCAGGTGTGTATCTAGGATGTTCAGAAATTCAAGCGACAAACTTTCAGAAATTGTCGGGGGTACCAAAAGAATAATTTTATGCAAATGGATCTAGGGTCGGAAGCATATCGTTACATCGCTATGGCAGACAGAATGTTCGAAAAAAGTCGAACCTCGAAATATCTCAAAAAATATAAGTTTTATAAAAAATTATTTTATACAAAAGTTGTAGGATGTAAAAAGATTTATTTATTGACCTTATGAGTTTGATCTTAGGTGGAACTCATAAGAAAAGTAAGTTTGGCACTGAGAAAGGAACAAAATTAGAAATAAAATACTTTATTATTTCCTCAATGATGACTTTAATCTAATACGCGTTTTGACAACAGTACACAACAGTACACAACAGTACTGTTCGGAGTACATAAAACTGAAGTCTACAAATAAATGAAGATTTTTTTATGCTTTTTTCCGAACACTGTCAGTCGTAATGATGTAACAATATGCTTCCGATTCTAGCTTCATTTGTAAAAAATGATTCTTTTGGTGCCCCCACAACAATCTTTGGAAGTTTGTTGGTTGCATTTCCGCACAATGTGCGTGCGTACGTGCGCGTGTGTGTGTGTATGTCCGTCCATATTTTTCCCTTCCTATAATCATTCAATAAGGAATGAATTACCTTGAACTGCGGATTTTGTAGGACAGTAAATTGTCCCATAATGAAAATTATAAAATGCTGCTATAGATGAAACCGACACAATATGACCGTGATTCTTTTCGATCATACTAGGTAAGAATGCTTTCAATGTCTGAAAATAATATTACTTTGCAAATAGTAATTTTCGGAAGCTTAAATAACCGTAGCAGACTTTTGCATAATACATAACGCATAAGCAAATCAACTAATCAGAATCTTTTTTTTCTCTCATTCCATCGAAAAGAAGAATTTCGATTGGTTGATTCCTTCATGCACTATGCATTATGCGTTATGCAAGAATCTGTGCTACGGCCATTAATCATATACTGATCTAAATCATTTAGTACACTTTATTTACAAATATAGCAAGCTGGCAATATATTTGTTTCCAAAAATAAAGTCAATTATATTAACGGTTACTTTTTATGTCTTGTAACTTTAATATCTCTTGATATATTACTTACCCAATAATGCGCTGTCACGTTGACATTTATGATACGTGTAATTTCATCAGGACTATGTTTCAGTAAAGATTTAATACACATTGTGCCGGCATTGTTAATTAAGATAGTTACGTCACCTACTTCTTCTTTTACCTTTTTGGCTACGCTGAAAACTTCTTTTACATCTGCTACATTACATCTGTAAAACACACAGATTTTAATTAGAATTGATGATTTAATAGGCGTTTATATTATGATCTAGTTTTTGTTCCACGGAGCATTGTTATATAAACTTACTGATACGCATACACAGAGTCGTTTCCTTTTTTTTTAATATCGTTCATTGTTTCATTGTTATTTTTTTCATCGATATCCCAACATACCACTGTTGCTCCTAATGAAGCATAACCAATCGCTAATTCCTTTCCGATACCATGACCTGCACCCGTTATCTATGATAATATATAAATACAATTTAAATTATAATTATTACATATTACAACTTTTCGTTTAAAATAGCATAATTTTAAACTTTTATTTTGCTTTAAAATGAAATAATGAACTTTTGTTTAATAAAATACGTATTTTATTAAACAAATGTAAATGTAAACAAATGTATTAAATAGAGTGTCTCAGTTTCAAGTCTAGAATATAAATCTTTCTATTTATATTTACGTGACATTTTTTGAAATAATATTTATTATTTATAGTAATGGAAAAATTATTTTTTATAGTAATAGATAAGATAAATGTGAAAACATTTGTTAAAGAAAATATTAATTTGTTGGAATTCAATTTTGGAAAAAATTTCAGAAAAAAATTAGAAAAAATTACAAAGTTTAGGTAAATCACATAGAATATACATATTTTTTTAATAAACTGTGTATATATTAAGATTTTATACGTACCAAAACGATTTCATCAGCTACGCTCTTTTTTTTTATTGGTCTTATTAATCTGTATACATCGTTAAAAATATAATATGGAACTTTCAGTACAAGCAATAAAATCTCTGCTAAGAGCATGATATATTTTATTAGAAACATGATTGCCTAAAAAATTAACAATTTTTTAAAATAAGAACATTTTATATCGGTTGAAAATACGTGTTAATTATATATTTTACTAAACTTTATATTGTTATACGATGATGTGTATATATTTTGTAATTGTGACATATAATTAAATGATTATACAATATAACTTGTTTGTTTTCAGTTTATTGCTAACATCAACATTGTGTAAGAAATAGAATGTTATAAAAAAAATATTACATCATAGAGGATGTATTTAAAAAAAAATATTCAATATTTATATAACACATACCTAATAATATTTAGCATATACTAACAGTAAGGAAAAAATCTTAAAACTCGAAAATCGTTACTGAAATACAAACATTTTTATATATTAACATCTTAAATAACTTACGGGCTTCTTATACGTATGCGATGTTTATTATTTCTAAACTGCTATCCTCTGAATGCCTGCCAATTTCTGAATGTCTTCCTTCAATTTCCGTACAATTTCTGTTACTTCGTAACAGATTTCACTAGCAACTAGTTTTAAAACTGTATAGTCATCAAATATATAGATCTGCAATCACCATGACAACTGATGGCGGTGAAATCTTCTTATAAAGCATGATGTACGTAAATCTTCTTATAAAGCATGATGTATGTAAATCAAGTATAATAAATATGTTTAAAATACAGTTTGTAAACATCGCATGTAATACGTAAAAGCAGGATTGAGAAAGTTACTTAATTATAAATTACTTTTTGTTATACAAATTGAATACAATAAGTTTGAGTATTTTATTTTATCATTTACTTCAATTTTATATTACTGTTTGTACTCAATTTTTGTAACAAATACATATATAATGTTAATTTTCAAGTAACATGAAAAATAACTTATAAGTAATTTGTAAGGTAACTTTCTCAATCTTGCATAGAAGTCAGAAAATCATTTATGATGCAAAAAATGCTTATATCTCAATAATAGTTGAATTTTCGATTCTACGTTCACTAAAATTTTTTTATTCAGCATGATATGTATTATCTATCATATAAATACTGAATAGTTTTTTTAACTCTATATAATACAATAAAAAATTTGTAAATAATATTTATAACTTACATTCATTATTGATACCATTGAAAACAAAGTTTTTAAACAACAGGCATCGAATTAATTCATTAATCTTGAATATAAATGATTTTTATTATTATTAATATCTCAGAATATTATTTATATATATTGCATTAAGTCATTGCGTAATTTCTGTCCCTTTTATAATATATTACATTTCATAGCTGTACAATAACGTGTGGGGTAGAAAGATATTCTGATAAATGAAATTTTAAATTGTTAAAATAATTTTACCGCTATCACTTGAACATTAAACGCCTTTGTTTCTATTCGATTTATGTGTGACAAAAATTTTGCAAATGAACAATTGAAACACTTTTAGACTTTCAATACATAACATCTTTTAGACTTTCACGGATATTATCTTCAAAGATATCAAAAAGTTTGCGAGTATCGCCGTTAAAATAATATCCAGCGTAGTTTATCTTCACATATACATACATACACAATTTTATAAATCAACTTCTCTAAACTCTTCACAGTTTGAATGTTTGGTGTTCGATCTACAAACGTTTTAAATATTTTTTATTGCTGCGTTAACAACTATTTTTTTCTTAAACATATATAACTATAACACAACAAAACGAAAAATTTTAAAAATACCAGAAGATTTGCGAGTTATCGCCGTGTTTTCATTCAGGTCAACAATTCGTGAATCTTCATTCACTTTATCAGAGTAAGGAGCGCTCAAATATTACTTCGTACCTTGGTCAAGGTAATATTTTTCGCAATAAATTTATTTAGTTTTTCAACACATTAACATCTTACTAGTATATCTTACCGGATTGAGTATCAAATTATTAAAAATTTGCTTGTCCATTTAATTTAATTTGTGATATGATTACAATAATTTAATTGCGTTTATAAGTCCGAAAAACCAATTCGGCGCGCAATTCGAATGACTACAAATATTATATATATGCATGTACATATATAATATATATAGGGTGTCTTAGATCACGCGTTCATCCTTTTTATCTCCGAATTTATCAGAATAAGAATCTAATCAAAAATATGTTCAGACGAAAGTTGCGAGATTTAAAAAAATCTATTTATTGATCATATCATTTTAACTTGGATGGCTTTGCCAAGGTCAGATCAAGGTCACATCGATTTTTTAAAATGAAACATTCTACTTTTTATTCTAGAATCTAATAGCCAATGTCAAGAGCTTTCCAAAAACCCTATAATAAAGTATCTTTTGAATAAATAAATCTCGAATTATGAAGATTAAAAGTTACAGTACCGCCGATATTAGCATCATCCAAGATATACCGCAAGGAGGTTGCCCGGTCGGATTTACATCTTTTATATGTGCGTGTGTGTGTCAAAAAATTTTTCGCGAGTGAGGAATCCGATTAGGAAAACGCTGTCGCCATAATCTTTCAACACCAACAAATGAACCTCGACACACCAAAAATTAGCAACATATCGTATGTTTTTTCATTTGAATAAGACATGGGGAGGATAACGCGCGCGCACACACACACACACACACACACACACATATACACACTATATACCGTGGCGAATAAAAAATTCAACGGAAAAGATTAATACCCACAAGAGACCATCTCGGTTTATAACAAATTAGTGAAAATCTTTAATATCAGTAAAAGTTGACAGCATAAGATGCGTAAATTAAGAAAAAAGGCAAGACCGTATAAATCATAGATTCCAAGAAATTTAATGCTAATGCCGGTGGTACTATAACTTTCAAATGCCATAACTTGAAAAGTTCTTATGAAGAAAAGGTTTACCGCAGTGCTTTGGAAATGTCTCAACATTGGATCTATAAAGATGTGCTATGAAAAATAGAAAGTTCCATTTAAGATTTTTGTGTTGACCTTAAAACTTTCCAAGATCATTCCAAGATCATCAATCAAATTAATATCATTATCTGATTACTTTTTAAAATTCTATTACTTTTATTTTAAATATTTTTTTTAGATAAATTGATATTTTTTGAGATTAGCCATTCCAGAACTTTTACCATACACTATGTGCGAGAGCGCACCGCGCGGAAAAATTCGAGTGAGAGCGCACGGCTGGTATGATGCACGACAGTAAAATCAACTCAGTTTCTTTGTAATTTAACAAAAGAATTTCTTTAATATATTCAGTTACAAAGTCAAAAGATATAATTAATTAAAGATTAGATTAACAGAATATTAAATGCGGTCACCTTTTCCAAATTGAGTTTGGAATCGCGGTGATGGAAAATCTCGGCGATTTTTCTCGGCACTTCTCGAAAGATTCGGTTTATAGCGATTTCACTAAACGGTTAGCACGGCGATTTTACGAAGCGAGATTATGACTCTAAGAACTCTAAAAACTTTTTGGAAGTAAGAAGGAGGACGGCGAGATCGAAGCATTTATTGCTTTCGGCCTGAGCTTTCTCTTTTGGGAAAAATCCAATAAAATTTTGCCACAATCGTAATTATTACGTGGCATTAGGTGTACAGAATTGATTGGCGCTTTGAATTCTTTTCTAGCGACGTTCAACGTAACAGTCATGCGCGGCAGAAAATCCGTGCGTGGGATTGGTGACAGCGCGTGACGTATTCGTTAGAGCGCGGCGCTCGCGTGCGCGAATTGAATCGTTCTAGAACTTTCGATTGTCCGTTGCCGGTAACGACAGCTTGTTTGCGTGTAACGAATTGTTTTTAAAAAGAACAAAGAACGACGAATTCGATGATTTTAATGAGGATTAAGATCATGCTCGAGATGAAATCACGAGCTCAATTTATGCATGCGTTCAATGACAATTAATGTCGGTCGACTGAAAGAATTCTTGCTTTTCTTTCGAATTACTGATCTCGAACACACTATAATATCAAATTTTTTGTAATCTGTACAGTCTTGTCTTTTTTCTTAATTTATATCTTATGCTGTCAAATTTTATTGATATTAAGGATTTTTAACTTGTATAAACCAAGGTCTCTTGTTTACGTTGGCAAATCGGATTATTTTCTATCAATAAAAGAGACAAAAATTATGCAATTATCCAATATAAGACGGCTAAAATAAGGAAGGCTAAGTAAATTGTAATAAAGATTATTCTTGACATTTGTATAGTTACTTATTTAATAGTTTTGTTTATTATCGATCCAGTCGATGAAATAGAATTGCTCCACATTGATAGTTAAACTGTTCATTAACCACAAGAGAATAACATATTTTTGTGATATTCGTTAGACTATTCGAACGATAGTTTCATATTTTGCCAAGGATTTGCTCTAACTTAAGGCCGACTATTTTCATCCCGAAATTCTACAAAATTAGGCGGATTTCCACGAATTGTTCTTATCAAACACTAGTAGTGTGTCTAAACAGAGCTTACCGGTCGGAGTACTCAACATATATATTGCATCTTCTTCTAGAAAAGTTTTATAAAATTTAAGAAAAAAGAAAGAAAGAGAGAAAGGATTTGATTTAATATGTTTTTATATAAAAAAATTTTCAAAAAAAAGTAAATTATAGATAATTATATACGTAATAGTGCTGTGAAAAAAGTTTTCTTGAAAATTAAAAAAAAATATCAAGCTTTTATCTCTCTCTCGAAGAATAATTTTAGATTTATAATTTATATTTTTAAACAATACAAAAAGATAAATATAATAGGCTAATGAGAGTCAGCAACGATAAACAGCGCAATTATTTAGTAAACAATCAATACTCAGATATTGGATTGATGTCTTCTTTATTTTAAATATTTCGACTCTCTTTGGAGCTCTCTTCAACAAGAATGATACAAGTATAATTAATTCATATGTCCGGAATACCTAAGTCACTTGCAAATTGACAGATGCATGTTGTTAATCTGACATTTTTTTAAAAAACAAATCTTATCAAAGTGGTACGTAGGCTGCTGGAAAAGTTTCTGCAATCTAATACTAGTGGCACCAACGTTCTGTTACTATCCGTAAAATTAGACGTTTTTAATCTATCATTCAGTTGACAGTTTTTACTCAAGCCAACTAGTTTTGTTTGCATAGTATTTTAAAAGAAGTTATTTTGTGAGAAAATGGAAATTTCGCGGCAATGATTTTTTACGATTACAAATGTAATCTAATTCCGAAACAATGCATCGATCGACTTCATTTGGCTTTTGGAGTTGAAGCACCATCCAATAGGACTGTTTATAATTGGTCGAATTCTAGCGTGGACGTACCTTTCTTTGTGACGAATTCCGTGAAGATCCATCCATGTCTGTGATGCCATTAATGTTGCTGTGCGTGAAATGAATGAACGAGATCGGCATATAACATGCCGCGAGATTCAGGCATCCTTTGCATGAAAGCAATACATATGATTTTGCATGCATCACTTGAGCGTATGGAAACTTTGCAGTCATTGGATCCCACACAATTTGATCGAAGCTCAAAAACAGACTCGTGTTAAATGGAGCAAAGAAATGCTCAAGAAATTCAACCGAGATCGGTGAAATTTGATCTACAACATCATTACTGGTGACGAAACATGTTTGTTCACGCAGTGCTGTTAAGCAAATGATTGCTTGTTTCTTCAGTTATACCGGATATGTGGCAAGCGGATAACGTGGCTTTAGACGATCGAAGGATTAAATACAACAACTTGATTGATATATAACAATTTGTTTGCCAGAAGTCATAAATGAATTGCGTAAAACAAATCGAAATCGTCGCATTATGACAACGCCAGCTGTCACACAGCACGTCAAATCATTGATTTTTTATTCAGTAAAAATGTCGAATTGATGACTCATTGTCCGTATTCACCTGATTTATCATCTAATGATTTCTTTTTGTTCTCAAACATTAAAAAGAAGATTCGTGGTGAGCGATTTGAGTCGCCTGAAGCAGCTATTGAAACATTTCGTACACTGATTTCTGAGATTACAGCCTAAAAGGAAAAAATGCTTCGAAAATTAGTTCGAACGTATGCAAAAATGTATCGATCTTAAAGGTGAATACTTCGAAAAACAATAAAGCCATTTATCAAATTTTACATGTTTTTTTTTCATATTGTTTGCAGAAACTTTTCCAGCAGCCTACGTATATGCGTAAACAATTCAAATGATTCACCATCACGGAACATGAAGGATTGCACTGAAGTTTTACATTTACTTAAACATATTAAAACTTAAAAAATAAATAAGATTGGAAACAAGACCGTTTATGTTAAATTACTTTGAATACAAAGCGCCACTAAGTAAAAAGTAGAATTATTAAAATCAAATTAATATAAAGATCACACATTTTTAGAACACACGTCCATGTCACGACGTGTCACTCAGATATGAATTATTCTTGAAGAGTCACACAATAAACATTACGGCAAATTTGCAAATATAACGAACAAAACACATGTATATAGTTGTTCATTTATATGAATATGAAGTTGTTAAGTAGTTGAGGAGGACTCCAAAAAGAGTTGAAACGTTTAAAATAAAGAAGACATCAATCCAATATCTGAGTATTCCAATATCTGATTGTTCACTAAATAATTGCGCCG